>NC_068981.1:133049781-133051107 GCF_001194135.2 Octopus bimaculoides
AACTTCCGGGTTCTTTTACAGGGCTTAGAAAAACTGTGTGAATCTGAAAGGGTATATGTTGAATAAAATCATAATTAACTGATCCTCCTGTATTTTCTTTTACGTGAAGTCAAGGACTTTTTAGCACTCCTTCGTATGCTATGGTAGCTTTAAAAGTCGGCATTTAAAGTACAAATCTAGCTTAAACTAACATCCAAAAGAAATACACAACATTGCCAAACTATATCTGGTATTTAAAATGTCACAATATTGACAACTTTAATATAATTTGCTCTTTAACGCATTTTGCCAACAAGTGCAACTTTTCTGAAAATTACTGTAGCTACACAGCAGCGGCGAATATATTTCATCTTTGCCAAAAACAACAGATAATTTAAACAGATCATAATGATTTTCTAAGTATCAACATAAGAACAAGCTCCAGCATTCCGGCTTTAGTGGAGACATAGAACCAGATTAAACACAAACACTCAAACAACAAAATCCCCGCAGTCCATTACGTTTTTGATAAACTGGAGGCCAATAAAATAACAAAACACACCGAAAGAAACTGTTTGGGCGAGATATCGTTTTAACCACTCAACCAACCAGTCAGCCAGCCAACCAACCAGAATGCCAAGTTTGCATTCCTGTATATGTGAATAATATAACACTGTCATCTGAAACTATAATCACTCATGAAATTTTTACGATCATAGTTATTGAATTTCCTTTTCGTTCGTTCGTTCGTTCGTTCGTTCGTTCGTTCGTTCGTAGGATACTGTGTATGCAGTAGCAAAAATAGTAATACTTTTGAAATTGTTTACATGAAACTGCTATTTGTGTATTTGAATATTGAGCGTTTCCCTTTCGTTGATATTCATAAATAGCGTCACTATATACCATCTTCGTCGCTATATGCTGATAATTTCTAAGTCTTGTCAATTGAAGTAAATATATATCGCTGATGAGACATAACAAGATCGAAACATATACGTTAGCTTCACCAGTTGACTTTAAAAACTAGATTTACTCCCAATATTATTGGAAATATCTCACTTGATGACATCACCTAAAGTTATTGACGTAATGAGTATGTTGGATTTATTTGATTATTTCTTCATTTGAGCAGAAAGCTTTGAAGTTTTACAGAATTTTAATGTTTAATGAGTAAGTCACATTGTGGTATTCATTATCTAAAAGTGTTATTTGTAATAACAACACACTTGCATACAAAGATGCACATACACATACATACAAAATCTCTCTCTCTCTCTCTCTCTCTCTCTCTCTCTCTCTATATATATATATATATATATATATATATATATATATATATATATATAT
>NC_068981.1:133051157-133052511 GCF_001194135.2 Octopus bimaculoides
AGGTTTAGATTTAGCTTCAAGATTGAATATGGTACTTATGTTTAGGCACCAGAATATAGTATGGTATGGTATTATACAAAAACTATTCAAAAAAAAAACTAGGTGATCAAAAAATCAAAATAAGCAACACGGATTTCAAAGATGTATAATGCAATATGTAGAGCAATCTGTATTTTCCTGCAGCTGAAGATTGCTCTACATATTGCATTTAATGTAATGCTCGCATTACTTAAATAAATGGAGTAGCATGAAACGTTCGTACTGCAATCATCTTTGAAATCCGTGTTGCTTATTTTGATTTATATATATATATATTGCATACACTCATATATTATATATATATATGTTTGTATGCACGAACATGTATGTATAAATTTGTATATATATATGTATGTATATATATGTATGTATATATATGTATATATATATATGTGTGTGTGTGTATAAAATGAATAAACATAAACATTTATGTGTGCATTTGCATATACCTGTAAGTATATATATATATATATATATATATATATACAAGCACACACACAGCCACACACACACATATATATGTATGTACCTCCACGTATACACATATTTGTATGTATTTATGTATGTATGTATCTGTATCTATATCTATGCCTACATACACACATATGCATGTGTACACACGCACACACACACACACACACACACACACACACGTGTGTGTGTATGCATACATCCATGTAAAAGTAACATCTATAACGCATATATATAAGTGTATACATATGTACGCACAAATATACAAGCATATCATACAAGGATGCGTGTGTCGCATTTCATGCGTCCAATAAGCTATTTAACGATATATTTAACGATATATCGATGCCACACTCGGCCCGGTCAACCATTATAATTTCAATAATGCAAGTGGTGCATAAATATCATTTTACTTTCCGACAAGATTCCGATTCACCGAGATTAGCTACAGGATAATACTGAACGATAATACAAACAAAGACATTGAGGATGCAAATACCACTTTCTACTCTTTACACGCGCGTTGGGTTAGTAAAGATGAAAGTTCATCGCAAGAAATCGTGTATAATTGTTATAAATCACATGATTTCTGTTTCTGGCATAGAAAAATGAATATATTTTTTAAAGTGTGGTAGAAATTCATTTGAAAATCATTGCTATTTTACTGTTGTTGTATCTTTGTATTATCTTGTATCATTTAGTATATACGGAATGCTGATTCCAACAAGAAGTAGTGTGGTAATTGTAATGGGGTAACTACTTCCAGCTTTGGGTAATACACACACACACACACACACACACACACACACACACACACACACACACACACACACACACACACACA
>NC_068981.1:133055250-133066250 GCF_001194135.2 Octopus bimaculoides
CAACAGACGAGGACAGGTGGTGTAAACAACAAAAGGATGTATTAGTTTAACGCTCGGGAATAGAGAAAGTCTTTAACGCTTCGAGCTACGCTCTTCAACAGAAAAAATAAGGAGAAAAACAAGGATAAAAACACGGAGAAAAAATTTGAATGTCGTGGTCGGCGATCTATCATATATGTATACATATATGTGTGTGTGTATATATAATCAAATGAATAATAACTGAGACGATGGGTAATTGTCAGCCCAATACAGTTGTTCGTTATGCATGTTTTAAATAGAAGAATGAGAACATTACGCCATTACAAAAAACCGTAATCATCAGATGAAAAGTAATTTTACAAACAAAACAATATCCCAAGAATACAGCAGGGTCGTGACTGATGTCTTTCGAGGCCAACTATGAAACAGTTGGCTATTCAGGTTAATAATAATAAGAAGAAATTTGACCGGGTTTTCAATACTGTCCAGGGAATATGCAAAGATAACATGGCAATTAGTAACTATCGTACCTATAGGGAACCACATCGGCAGCAACACAAATGAAGATGAAAATAAAAATAAAACAAAAGTTCTTCACGCAAACCCAAAACTAATTATAAGGATAAGAAGGATAGCGTACACAAAGGTTAAAACGGGAATAAACGTGACGTAACATGGTATAACCCTCCCTTCAATTACATAATAGATCTTGATATATGTAAAAAATTATTCAGTATACTATAACGTAATTTCCCTCCTTCACACAAATATTACCGTTTATTCTTCCGTAGAAACGTTAAGGTCTCCTATTAACACTCCCCAATCTAAATACATGATCCGGAGAATTAATAATAATGCCCCTATCAGCACCGCTCCTAATAAAAATTGCAGTAGGATAACAAAGAAAATAATATTAATATTCCTCCTATCTCTACTATTTGAACCGACACTAATACTATATACACCAATACCATCAACGAGAAAGTCCTGTCAATTAGTAGATATAATATTGGCATCAGTTAGCCAGTCACTAAAAAAGGATAGCAGCAGTAGCAACTCTGCCACAATTACTAATGGTGGCAGGGATACGGATTCCACTAGTTTACGCTCACACCATACCACTCCCTACAACCCTAACACTCTCTCCACTAGCTGTAAGGACCGCCCACCTACTTCCATTCATGTTGTGGATATGCTCAGAACACTAACACTTGTGCTGAAAATTTTTCTGTTATATCACCCACCCTCGACCCTTTAGTGTCACTATCTGAAAGCCAAATCTCTTACGACAATGCTCAGTACTAACATTCTCCGACCATGGGCTCGATAACTAATTATAATAGTATTGATCCTAGTAATATAAATCCCAGTAACAACTATGCGAACACCAGTAACTCTCGCGACGTAATAATAAATGTCAAGTCTCTGAAAATATTGGGTGCAATTTTCTAGACAAAATATCATGTCTACTTTCTGGTCGATGTCTAGCAGTAAGTGTGGTTTACAAATGTAATGCTGTGACGGAGACCAATACTTATACCGGCTACTCCGTAAATCTCAAGGAGCGCTTACCTAACCACTGTTCTTCCTTTAAATTGAGACATAGAGTAGACAGGACTTCTCTAGCCACGAAGATTTAGGAGCTCAAGGACGACAATGATAAATTTGATTTGGGTTGAGACATCATTAGGGTCGCTAAACCGTACTTTTGCTGAACTGCTAAGTTATAGTGACATAAACAATGCAACACCAGTTATGAAGCGGTGGGGTGGGGGAAAAACATAAACTCAGACACACACACATGCACATATATGCATACATACACGCATATATACACACACGATAAGCTTCATTCAGTTTCCGTCTACAAAGTCCAATCACAAGTCTTTGGTCGGTCCAGGGCTATAGTAGAAGACACTTACCTAAAGTGGGACTAGAGCGGGAAACATGTGCGTGTGTGTGTGCATGTATACATACCACAGTACTCGTCCTTACCCAGGTTTATGGAACGCATCAGAAGTCCTATAACTTATACTGTCCTCCTTAATATGATGTTCTCCTACGGAAGATTTCAGACTCTCTAAAGCAAAATTGTTTTGCAAGTCTTCAATACAGAAACTGATATAACAGTCAAATTGAACCAAGTTTGGATTTATGATGATAAGTTAATTGTTTAATTTCATAGTACGTTCGTTATTTATATATGACTTCAATGATATTGCATCGATACTATATAATTCTAATTCCTGTATTTATAGTCTTTGGCGTCATTCGTGTCCTGTGTTAAAATGGGAGTAATACACCATACTTGTTCTCTCTTCTATAAATGCCTATGATTGGCAAAAACCTTTTATTGTTTTTGGAGATCTCTATCTCCTTACAAAAGTTGCTGTTATTTAGATCTAAATCAAGGCTGTTCCGACTGTGAGAATTTGTTTTTTTTTCCTTATATATAGGGTGGGGCAAAATGGTCTGACACATTTGTAGGTTTAAAAACATTTTTTTCATTCCTTTCTCTATTTCGCTTTTATTAACCCTACAAATGCGTCAGTTCATTTTGCCACACCCTGTATATTAAAGTTTACATATCCAGTATAACCTTTTTTTTTTATTTAAAGTAGTGGTGTCTGATTTGAGAGAGATCTGTTTGCTATTTCTAGCAGGTTAGGAAACCACACAGAAGGTCCTTGGTCGATTCAAACTTCCTCGTTCTTTAAGATGGCTTCTTGGCTGTCACTTCGTATGAACTCCACCGAGATTTAAGTGAATATATCACACACACCTGTGTTTGTTTAAATCAAATAAGTTGAAAGCTAGTGTGCTCCATAGATTTCTGCTTAATGTAATGATAATGATATAAATGAAGTGAATTATTTGCAACTGCAAATTTAGGCAGCATATTAATCTACTCTAGTCTGTATCTACGTTCGTGTTTAAATATGCTAACGATTTCTTTCTTCTGATTAACTTATTCTCTCTAAATATACAATATTTGTACATGAAATGCAATTTACTTAAACTTTATCTTCCAATTTACTTTTTTAATATCTCATATAGCTAAAATTTCTGGTAAACGTTGTTGTCTGACGTATACAGACCAACGACTTTTGAGAAAACGCTTTTGTGGTTAACCTGTTTCATTCAAACTAATATGCATTTCGCCTTAAATGTACGACTAAAGTGCTTGCATTCACCTTTATTGTCGAATAAAACTTATCAATTGCTTTTGACGCCGTACTTTCTTCTGATCATCAAACGTAATCCTTATTCATTTACCTTTCTTCTTACATTTATTCTCAATTATAAACTATTGTGCTTACAGATAGCTATTTAATTTCATTCATCATCTACAATCTCCAATAAACTGATGCAACAGCAGTGGGCTGAAAGATTTTCATATCTGCAGTACTTAAATATGTTTCTCTCCATTTGAGATTACTATTATCGACCACAGTCGAGTTGCCTTCTATCTAAAGACTTCAAGTTTAAGTGCCTTTGTTTCTTTCGAGAACGAATCTGTCATTTCTAATCCATAGTTTTTAAAGAGAGCGGACAGCTGCAATGTCTCATACATATGACATGCATGTCATAGATATTTTCCCTTTATAAATAGCAGAGGTTTTATAATCCTAAAAGCCGGAACAAATTTGTTAGAACAAAACTGCTTTTTTCCATTGAAAAATGTAAACTGTCCTCCATCATATAATGAAAAAAAATGGCATGGCTGAAAAGAAAACTGTCATAAAATCCTTTCTAAATGCATGAAAATGGATACTTTTAGATGTGGTACAGATTATGAAGTTGAGTAATGGTTGCTTTCTACATGATGTATGTGTAGAGTTAACACACACCGTACATTGTATCTGAAAATGTTCAGGCTGAAATAGCTTTTAACTCTGGGAAAAACAATCCACATTTTGAAATGCTATCTTGGCGTGATTGTCAACGAGAGAGCATGAAATAAAATATGGTTTATATTTCATATGGATTATGGTGGTTAAGTAAGCGTTTGTAATTAGTCTCTCTTTTAATTAATTCTTTCTAATTTTGACCTAAGGCTAGTTATTCTAGGAGGAGGGAGCAAGTCGATTACATCAACGCTTGGCTGGTACTTTATTTTATCGACTCTTAAGGATGAAAAGCAAAGTTGACCTCGACAGGATTTGAACTTGGAACATAGAAAGTGGGGAGAAATGCCACTGAATATTTTGTCCAGAATTTCTTTTAATTTATAAATATTTCTGACAGTATGGCGATGTTCTTGGATTTTCTTAAAAGCATTAAGAGTTAACTACAAAGGAAACTGTTGCAACTGGGAACAGATATTGTGCTTGTGTTGTGGAGTGTACGAACAGGCAACAATAGAGTTGACCAGATCTCACCTAATTAGTTACAAATAATACAGATCAATTTATTGTGTGATAAATAATCGGTTTTTCAAATATTGATTTTCCATTATGACAAATTATCAATAATCTCGATAATTCAGTGAAATTATAGGAGCGAAAAATCCATTAACCCATACTAATTATTAGGGTCGTTAACGCGTCGGACAAACTGGTAGGGTTGTTAGCGTGTCGGTCAAACTGCTGGCGACATTTCTTCCGGTTCTTTACGTTCTGGGTTCAAATTGCACCAAGGTCAACTTTGCTTTTCATCCCTTCGGGCTCCATAAATTAAAATACCATTCACGTATGCGATCGACGCTACCGACATTCTACCCCTTCCCTCACAAAAATTGTTGACTTAGGACTCTGCAACGAACCGACGTCCTGTTCAGAGAAAAATACTCTGATCTCGGTCACTTATTCGCCATGGAAACCAAGGATAAAAAAAACAAATAAATAGATAAAATTTGTGGAAAAATATCTATAAAAACAAGTGCTTATTGGAACAGAATTTGGAGGTTTCAAATTCATACGGCTTCATTTTTCTGTTAGCAACTTCGCTTATATAAGCAAATACTAGGTCACAGAAGCTGGCCGTCTCTTATTGTTCTGGTTCTAGTTTAAGTATTTGTTGTTTTAAGCATTATAGTTTGTTGTTATTGACGTGAAATCATTATCGGCAATGTTAATGTTGTTTGCGGTGTCGTTTGATGTTGTAGTTATTGTTGTTGTTATTACTCTATCGCCGTTAGTGTTGTAGCTGTCATCATAGATTTAGAGAGAAATATTGAGGTATATAGCAGTAAAAGCCTCATGAATATTGATCAACTATAAGCTTATTTGTATTCATTACTATCATAGCTATCATGTGGCGACCTTGGATTAAGTAATAGTATGTTCGATTTAGCTATCGTATCAAAGCAGTATAGGTTAATAATTGATCGTACAGTAAATAATGTGACAAAAACATGATCTCTTTGTTAATGAACTTTAGACAGTTATAAAAAATAATCCCACTGACTACTACTTGTAAAGACTACAGATCATCACAATTTTAGCCATTACTGAAACTAATAGCAATTTCACAATAATCGTTTATGTTCTTAGATTATTATTATTATGTTGTTTTTTTTCTTCTTTCTTCAAATTTTCTTCCATTTCTTGCCGAGTGTTTTCCGTACACCTCGGGCAGAGAAGCTCATTGTATGCATTCCCAGTTTACACACGCAAATTCTCAGGTAAAATATGTATTATAAAAAATAATAAATAAATTCATGAATGGATGTTGTTTTCACAGCGATAATGCTCTTCTTAGTACATGAGTCGTTCCAGTTAACACGAATTTTTGCACTTCTAGTAGGGATGGTAAGCCTGGTATCATTTTCAAATAGGTTTCAGTACCTTTTTTTTTTATCATTCCTAGAGATTAGTCGCCTTGAGGTGCCACATTTTTTCAATTTCTATTAACAAGTCTTTATATTTACTGATCTTGTCAAATTCTTTCGCCGCTATATTATGATCGGAAAGAATACTCATGTCAATTAATAAGCACATCTTTGTCTGATCTTTTATAATATCATTCCTAGATAAATCGGATATTATAATAATATCCGGTTTATTAGCCTTTATAGTTTTGTCGGTATGTACGGGGAAGTCCCAGAGAATTGACACATTTTTTCCCTCAGTCACAGCTTCAGGATGGTGTTTATACCATTTGTCAGCGGTTTTGATTTTATAATGCCGACATATTATCCAGTGTAAATACTGGCCGACTCTGTCATGTCTTGCTTTATATTCTACAGGTGCTAAGACTCTACACCCTGATATTAAGTAGTCTATAGTTTCAATCTCATCGTTACAGAATCGGCATTTTGGGTCAGCTCCATTTTTTTTATCACATTGATTTAGTAGTTCCGGGTTAATAAGCTTTGGTCTTGAGCAGCTAATATGAAACCTTCACTCTCTGCTTTTAGCCCTGAGCTTCGTAACCATTGATGCGTGTGTTTCTGGTTGACATCAGCTTGTTTTCTGCGGGCCACATACTTGCCATGCAGAGGTTTCTGTTCCCATCTGCTAACTAATATGCAACATTGAGCAGCTAATATGAAACTTTCGCTATTCTTCTTCTTCTTCTTCTTCTTCTTCTTCTTCTTCTTCTTCTTCTTCTTCTTCTTATTATTATTATTATTATTATTATTATTATTATTATTGAGATAACAGTGCATGTAATGAAAGTGACACTTTGGTAAAATATACGAAGCCCAGTATATTATCTCATATCAAGATAAACAGTGTATAAAGTTGCAGGTGAGGCTCAGAATTTTCTTCAGGTCAAGTAGCCCATCCCGCCCAAAAGGTCCTTGAATAAGGTTTGTTTGAGGATGATGAACGAAAACACCCATGTATCCAGAGGTGTATTATTCAAATCTCAAAGAATTCCTCTCAACACATGGCTATGATGTACCCCCTACTTCTGCTCGTGATCAGAGATGTACATATCGTCAGCCACTACGGGACATGCTCAACTGGTTAAGGTCAAAGAACTGACAAGCAAATCTGTGGTATTGAGCAGAATATTTACTGGAACGACATCTTAGACGCACGCTGGGATTGTGTGGAAGTAACTGATAGAAGCGAGGGGTGTGTGCGAAAGTCTCAAACAACAACAACAACAACAACAAAAGAGAATAGTAGCAGCAACAGTGACAACAACGCTGGCACACAGAAAAATGCGTTAGTCGGAAAATATGATAGATGCATCAGCAGTGTTAAAGGAAACAATTGTGAAGTTGTCGTTACACAGGTGGAGGTTTTTAGATTTGACTAACTCTTCAGGACAGATGATTCAGCTAAAAAAGAAGCCTACATAATTAGAAATAACGCAGCTCCTGTCGTTTTGTCTGCAGAATTAGTAATAATTTTATCAAAGTAATTTCTCTGACAAATCATAATTTAATAATTTAATAATACTCAGTCTTGTTTAATGAGTATGGTTTAAGGCATGGAAAATCACAAAAAAGTT
Source organism: Octopus bimaculoides (assembly GCF_001194135.2). Lineage (NCBI taxonomy): Eukaryota > Metazoa > Mollusca > Cephalopoda > Octopoda > Octopodidae > Octopus > Octopus bimaculoides. The sequence goes on from NC_068981.1 coordinate 133,062,643, forward strand.
TTGTATATGCTTGAGTTTGTTAAAGGATCTTTCTGTTCAAACTACTGCAGCTAGCACTGTATATAATATTCTCATTTGGTTGTTAAGTTTATCAAATTAAAAGTTCCAATTCTGATTCTCTAAAGTTTACTGTATGTGCTGTTATAATTTCTTCATTGTTAAAGTCGGTGCGATATTACTATGCTAACTCTTTCGCATTTTCCTACTTCACTTTCGGATATCATAAAATATTCTGACGAGAAATTAAAATGTTTAGACAACTACTTAATCTTGAAACGAACTGTTAATCCTGCAGTAATATTGGTTTCAGTTTTTGGCAAAAGGATAGCAATTTGGAGGAAGGGTGAGTCAATTTCAACGACCGCAGTGCTCAACTGGTACATATTTTATCGATTCGGAAAGGATGAAAGGCAAAGTCGACTTCGGTGGAGTTTGAACTCAGAAAGTGAAGTCCGGACAAAATGCCGCTAAACATTTTGCCTGACATGCTAACGATTCCGCCATTCACCACCTTAAACATTGCAATAATATTATCAGTTGAAGGGGGCGAGCTGAAATGCTTAGCGGTATTTCGTCTGTCTTTACGTTCTGAGTTCAAATTACGCCGAGGTCGACTTTACCTTTGATCCTTTTGGAGTCGATAAATTAAGTACCAGTTGCGTACTGGGGTCGATTTAATCGACTGGGCCCCTCACCCAAAATGTCGGGCCTTGTGCCTAGAGTAGAAAAGAATAATATTATCAGTCGAAACATGAAACATAAATTCTCGGAAGTAAATCGTCTGTGCCTTCTCAAGATCTGACGACACATCTCTTTAGTTTCAGTCCAGATGCTTTTCCAGTTGTTTCATAACAATTGGACCAAAGTTACATATTTCTTTTTCTTAGATCCACTTTTCTTATCAATTCTCTGATCAACTTACTTTATAGCTTCAATAAAATTTTCAAGACAATGTCGTTTGATCATTCTGTCTTCCTATGTTTTTCGAGTACTATTGAACATTTTTATCTTACATATACATATCTCTATATTAATAGTTTCAGAATAAATAACCAGTATCCAAGCGTTTGGTATGCCAAACGAATGGTTATGAAACACACAAAAGTATATAAAAACTAATAATTGTTTTTCAATAAATACCTATCTATTAATGTTCAATGAATTCTAGTTTTGTTAGGTAAAAAACGTTATCTACTTTAAGTAAATTGTTATAAATCCAACGGATTAGTAATGACTGTTCAGAAGATTACATGGTTTCTCGACTAGTGCATCGAAACTTTTGATTTATGAACACACTCTTCACTTGTAAACGAATATCTTTCTCCACCAAATCTCCTTTCTTGTAGAAATTCCAAAAATTATTTAATACTAAATGCACGAGTATTTTATTCTTTTTCATCTTATAACAATGTAAGTATTTTCCCGGGAAATTTTGGATATTTTGAAATTTGCGTTCTCCTACCATTAGAAAACTATGGCTCGAAAACGTAGGATAAGGCTGAACAGTGGTCGGAAGTGATAAAATTGAAGAGTTGAGCTACGTCTATTTGGGACTGATAGTAAATATATATCGAGATATGGACGCTGAAATCTCGCATGGAGTAAGAGCAAAGTGGAAGACATTTGTCTAGATTAAAATGTATTCAAAGTACAGCTGGACAAAACACGGCTTGCCAATCTCTTCAATAACACTGTACTACTCGCGTTCTTATACGTAAGTGTGATATAGGCTACCACAAAGGAGGAAAAACAGAACTGGATACGACACTGAGGACCATGGTAAGAATATATTATTTCGGGTGGATGTTCAAAACGAAGTAATTCAAGAATGAAGTGAAGTGAACGATATTATTCCAAAATAACCTAAGTACAAGTTCTACTGTGTCGAACATGTGGCAAGGTTCGCACCCCCCCCCCCCAAAAAAAAAAAACATGCTGAGACGGGAAATTGTCGAGTGTTATTTAAAGGATTGGAATAAATAACTCGGTACAACTGCAGACTAGTGGGAAGATGACAAAGTCAAACAATTCGGAACCAAACGGAAGAGAAAGGTGCATCGAAAGGGAAGAATGAAAGTTTATTGTGATCAGCGATGTATGGAGACATCTAATTGTCTAGTCGATAAAAAAAATAAGCTCCTTGTATAAGATCGAAAGTTGTATTGGAAATGTATCGATCATTCTACTTCGCGATGAAACGGAAATTAATAGTTAAGTATAATTAATAACCCTAAATCATAATTATCTTTAAGATGATTTATATATAGATATTTCAGAAGTATCAATCTGAATCTGTGTATATGCGTGTGTGTTCGCGCGCGTGTGTGTGTGTGTGTGTGTGCATGTGTGTGAGTGTGTATCTGTGAGCATGAACAACTTTATTTATCAAAAAATGCTATGACGATAAAACATAAACCTATTCTATAATGTTATTCAATAAAGTCACATTCGGCTTCAACAACTGCTTCTATATGAGATCTAAATCATCTACATGCTCGAATCAGGTGGTCCTGGTTCATTTTGGACATTACTCTGACTATGGCAGCTTTCAAAGAATCTTTGGTGTTTTGGGCGTGTTCATTGACCTCTCTCTCAACAACGCTCCACATGTATTAGTCCAATGGATTGAGATGTGGAGAATTAGGAGGCCAAATGTTGGGGGTTATGTGATCATGAAAATTTTCAGCCATCCATTCCTGTGTTACTAAAGCCATGTGTGATAGTACAGAGTCTTACTGAAACATATATAGCCTTCCATTGCATACACTGTCTATCCAGCGCTTAACAATTGTTTCCAGGACCTCAATGCAGGCGGCAGAGTTAACTCTAAGGCCTTGTGGAAAGAAGTAAGGAAGCATCACATGTCCTTCATTGCTGACAACCCCTAAAACCATGACAGTTGCAGGAAATTCTCTATGCATAATACCTGGAACTAGAGAATGATCTGCACATAACCATCTGTCATTTCTTCTGTTAACGTTTTGATCTTAGTCGAGGTTTTTCTCGTTTGAGAAAAACCAAATCACATCTTCTTCCGCTGGATTTTTCAGTTTGTTTAGGAACCTTTCAGATCTGTTGTAGTGGTTTTCTTTTGCCTTTTCTGACAAATTGACCTTTCTTCATCATATAAGACTTATAACTCGTGTCTTCGTGGACAACATTTCTGACTGTTCCTTTTGACACATGGAGATCTTTTGCAATTGACCTCATGGATTTTCTGGGATTGTAATCAATGGTCTGTTGAACTTCGATGGATAAATTCAAGTGTTCTGATGATTTCAGAGCGTTTAGAATGCTTTTTATGCTTCGATACTGGTCATATGTTTCCATCTTCAGTCTCTAACTCCTTAGAAACTTTGCAGACGAAAGATCTGGCAACTTTTAAAAACGGAGAACTTCTAAATCGCTATGCTCAGCCTTTATAACCACAATAACAGCATGCCTCTTCATTTCTTGACTAAGCTGAGGGTCTACCATTATTATTTTCTGAAATAAGATTATACAGAGTTAGAAAAAAATGCAGCAATGACCTCCAAAACGGTATGTCCTCAAATATCTTACGCACCCTGTACATATATGTATGGCGGGGGTCTCTTATAAAGATATAA
>NC_068981.1:133067110-133070968 GCF_001194135.2 Octopus bimaculoides
CATGCATATATATTAAGTGAAACTCAAGGTTATAAATGCACGTAAACTCACGAACACATGCATAGAAGCAGCAAGTAAACACACGCACATTCACGCAAATATATATGTATCCGTGTTTATGTATATATGTATATGCATATATGTATACATACATACATGTGTGCGCGTGTATGTATGTCTGTGAATGTATACATTTATTATGCATGTGTATAAATATATATATTACACATACACACACACACACACACATATATATATATATATATATATATGCAATATATATACATATACATATATATATATAATATATATATAAATATATACATATATATATGTGTAATATATACAATATGTATGCACATAATATATGTATGTTTACATGTATATATATATATATATATATATATATACACACATGCATGCATATATATATATATACATGCACACATACACACAAATAGATGTCATTATACATCAATATACTATTACAGTAAAACACACACTAGGAGAAGAGGCCACAAAGGTGAGAAAGAGAGAGCAATGACAAATTGTTTCTCATTCATAAAGCATGTTTACCTAATATATTCGATTCGATCATTTGTCAATAGGTTATTGAACAGACAATTGCTGCTGCCAATAATGTTAAACTGTGAGGCTATGAAATTGAAATTCGTCAGAAGAGAATCTAAAGCAGAGACTAGCAATCGATTCTCTAAGCACTCTTAATATCTCGATCAGTGCTTTATACTGGAAGTTAATTAAACACATCCCTTTGGAAGCATTGATTTGAAATATATAACAAACCTAAGGAAAAAAAAAAAAGAAAAAATGAAAAATGAATCGATTCACGTCAATATTTGAAATTCAGTTCATTGTGGAAGAGAACACAACTGTGACATTTTATTGAACAGCAAAACAAACTTATCGTAAATCACAACCAGTAACAATGGGATCAGAATTGACCATAGAACGGAAAAGTATTCGTTGTTTCTGTCCTTCATACCAAACGATCGGCTACAATAGGCTTCCTTTCCGTACTAATTTTTATTTTCTATCAAATTATCTCTACTGAGTTACTCAGAATAGCGAAAGCAGTTGTGTAGTCGTTAAGTTCATCACAGAAATATCGAGCTTGTCTGTAACATAATTTCTAGTCCTCGTTGCTGATCCTTTGAATCACATGTGCCACTAACAAGAAAAGAATAAACTCTTTCAATTAGGAAAAACAAAAAACAAAAACAAAAACTGTACGTCGCAATTGCAATTTTCTGTCGTGTTATTACCTCCGCCTTAGCGAAGGCGGAGGTATTGTTTTCCTTAGTGCTTGTTTGTTTGTCCGTGGACAAGATATCTCAAGAGCTGCTGGATAGATTCGAATGAAACTTTTCAGGGATGTTTGACCTCGTGACTAGCACAAAATGATTAGATTTTGGGGTCGATCCGGTGCCGGACAAGGATTCTGGATTATTTTTCCTGGTTTTTTTACTTAATTTTTGAGAGTGGTTTGGTTCATTTTTAGTATTCTCGTTTGTTAGAGCAGTCGAGTTTATTTCAGATATTCTCATTTTAAAAATCATCTCTGGCTAATCGTTGAGAGGATGTTGGTGTTGTCTTGGTGGAGGTTTGCGCTCTCCGAGTGCTCTTGTTACTGTTGCTATCGTTGTTGTTGTTTGACTGCCCCTCCCCACCCCACCCCACCCCGGTCCGGACCCGATTTATTGGACCAATTATAGAACAATTTTAATCATAGAATGTCAGAAAATACACTGTCAAATGTCCCCTTGCTTTGTAAGATTTGTGTGTATGTGTGATTATTTGAGGGTAAGTTGCCTGATATTTCTTACACAGAAACAAGTACACATATACACACCATCAAATATACAGACATATAAGTAAATAAATACATACATATGGTATGTATTTATTGTACAAATACAAGTAGATAAATACATGCACATATATAAAGGTTTGCTTTACAACCGTTTGGTTCCAGTTTAGAGTCCACTGGGTGGCACATTGGGCTGCTGTCATCTCGCGTAACTTCCGATTGATGTCAATGTATTGTTAACGCAATTTAGTATGCAGAAAGTATGTGGAAAGCCACTGTGTGTGTGTGTGTGTGTGTGCGGTGTGTGTTTGCGCGGTGTATGTGTGTGCGCGTGTGCGCGCGCGCGTGTGTGTGTGTGTGCATGTGTGTGTGTCGCGGTATTGACCAGGCTTTCGGATGTTGTTGTACTTCGCTGGTTACAATGCGCTTCGCATCGCCTTAGCTTTCGAATGATACCACCCTGCTGGCCAGGCGGATGGCTGTTATTCTGCTGGGTTACATATTTACAGCTGAGTAAAGAACACAACACGCCAGAGATCGTGAGCACAACACCTTAAACACTAGGCCACACGCATTCACAGACATACACTCACACACTTACACATGCACACTCACACATACACACATACACTCTTAGACAGACACATAAATGTATGTATATGTATGATTTTTCTTTGAGTTTAATTTAAGTTCTTTTTGAGAGAATTCAAGCCGGTTGCTAACAAAGCGCCAAGACATTTTGAGTTCAGAGAGTTCCCGGTGTTTATAAATATGCGTTTGTGTTGGTGTGTTTGTTGAACTGACGATGCATACACCCAAGTGTGTGCATCTATTCACATAATAATCTCACATGCAGAATTTCTGGAATTATGTATGTATGTATGTATGTATGTATGTATGTATGTATGTATGTATGTATGCATATATGTATGTATGTATGTATGTATGTATGTATGTATGTATGTATGTATGTATGTCATTATTCAGTTTTATTTCAAGATTTCTTTCCAATAGAGCAAGAGCCAGTTTCTAACCTAGGTGCAAGGATCCTTCATTGGAATTTCAACATCAACAGTAGGGTATTTTTGTATGTATGTATGTATGTATGTATGTATGTATGTATGCATGCATGCATGCATACATGTATATGTACAGACTTGTATGTTTTGTTTTATGTATGTCTTCTCATGCACATACTTGCATATCTAATCATGCTCATGTATACTTAAATGATAAATTTCTGTTATGTATGAATGAATGTATGTATGTATGTATGCATGCATGCATGTATGTATGTGTGTGTGCGTATGTGTGTGTGTGTGTGCTTGTGTGTGTAAATACTCGTCAAAAATAGTTGGGTGAGAGCATCACGTTTAAAGGTAGAAAACTCAGTAATATAGATCCGGTACAGTTGTTGATTTAAATGACAGGATTTACAAGACTAGTCGTGTTTCTTTCATTATAGAATTCATTTAAGTGCATAAGTTCACAGATGAATGAAACAGGATTATTCTTATTTAAATATATATAGTGACAGTCGCCCTTAGAAGTATCTCTGTTTTTGATAAACGAGGTGAAATTTGAACTCAGAATGTACAGAGTCGGAACAAATACCGCAAGCAAGCTTGTACGACTTTCTAACAATCCTATCAGCCTAGCGCTCCGGACTGCCTCTTGTTTTTTCCTGACCCGAAAGGATGGAAGAAAACATTTGACCTAGGCAGGATTTGAACGAAAAACGCAAAGTATCGGAACAAATATTGCGAAACATTTTACCCAACGCTCAAATGACTCGATCAAATTTGCTGCCTCAGACCAGGACACATTTGTTATTAGTGTGGGTTTATCGAATATTTAATATGGTTAACAGAATTTAGAGTGTGAGATATTAGCTGATAATTAAGCCTTAGACGATTTGTGATACACACACACACACACACACACACACACACACACATACACACACACACACACACACATACATACATACACACACACGCACACGCACACACACGCACACGCACACACAC
>NC_068981.1:133075022-133076155 GCF_001194135.2 Octopus bimaculoides
TATATATATATGGTGTTACGCAAGGCACTGTTTTGGGACCAGTACTGTCCATAATGGCCTTTTCAGATATGCCCTAAGCCACGCAGAGAACCACGATCACAAGTTATGCAGATGATCCAAAAGTCTCACAGGTGATACAGAACACTGAAGATACTAAACACCTGCAACGTGTGTTACATGAAATATACAAGTGGGCTGAGAAGAATAGCATGCATTTTAATGCTGAAAAGTTTCAAGCCTTCTGCTATAAGCATGCAAAACTAAATGCAATATGAATTGAATATACTGGACCTGGATGTATTGGAATCCCAGAGACACAATCAGTGCGAGACCTGGGCATTTACATGAGTAATGATGCATCCTTCCATGTGCATTTTGCTAAGTCGGCAATGAAATGCAGGCGGATGACCGGATGGATTCTTAGAACTTTAGAACGAGAGATCAGGAAACCGTGATGGACCTCTGGAGAACATTTGGCCTAAGCCGCTTTGGCTATTGCTCTCAGTTATGATCGGCAACCAGTGTAAAATTAATCGCAGAACATGAGGCAAACCAACGAAGCTACACAAAGGAGATAGCCTCTATGCAGCATATAAGCTACCGAGAAAGACTCAAAAGATTGAAACTCTACTCCCTATAGAGTAGGCGGGAAACATATGCCATAATAGACATCTGGAAGATCCTAGAGGGACTTGTCCCAAACTTTGGCATCAGGAGTTACACAAATGCTAGAAGAGGGCGCCACTGCATAGTGCCAAAGACTTCAAATTTGCCATCAAGATATAGGACAAGATATTAAAACAGCCTGGGCTTTAAAGGCCCACAGCTCTTCAATATCTTCCCAAAGGACCTGAGAGACTTACGTGAGGTGGATGTAAGTGTCTTCAAAACAAAACTAGATCTCTTGCTGTTAAGAATCCCAGATGAATCAACTTCACAGTAGGAAGTGCTATTGATGGCAGCGGCGTCAAACTCCCTCATGCACCAAATGCCAAGTTCTAAAAAGAATTAGTGAAGTAAAAATGATGTAGCAACACCAAATGGTGGTGCTCCAGCATGGCCACAGCCCATGAGCTGAAACTACTTCAATTCAATTTAATTCAATATGTATATATATATATATATATATATAT
>NC_068981.1:133076523-133077406 GCF_001194135.2 Octopus bimaculoides
TGTGTGTGTGTGTGTGTGTGTGTGTGTGTGTATAGGGTGAACCCCTTTGGTCATGAATGACCATGGGATTGTGCCTAGAAAGTTACCCTCCGCGGTACAAGTGCAAGCGAGGTTGTTTATGGAAGGCCAGTAGTCGCCCATGCATACCAACCTTCCCCGTCCACGCCACCGATGTTATTCAAGGGAAAGGCAAAGGCCGATACAGCTTGGCACTAGTGACATCGCAAGTCATTTCTACAGCTGAGTGAACTGGAACAACGTGAAATAAAATGTCTTGGTGAAGAACACAACACGCAGCCTGGTTCAGGAATCAAACTCACAACCTCACGATTTTAAGCTCGACGGTCTAACACTGAATCATGCACCTTCAGAAACACATACGTCCACACATACGTCCACACATACACACATACATATATAGGTAAGCCATATTTATACCGTATATCTCACTTAAACTTTTAAGAGCGTCCTTAATTTTTAACTGAGGCATTATTTGTAATCATAGGGACTCAGATAGTGTTATTTGTTACGATTAATGACACTGGATATTACTACAAGGTATAACTCTCTCGACAAACACCGCTAGTCAACTGGTCAATTTCCCCCACTCTCTACTCTATTCATCTACTTGAAGCAACTATTCACAGGCTTGCCATCTTTTAAGGACGCAAAAATGTAAGCCTAAAGACCTAACGAACCGTTTCCATTTTTCCTTTTTCTTTTCCTTTTTTCTGCTATCCATCTTCGATCTTCTGTCAATGTTTATCTGGTAAAATTCAAATCATTCCGATGATGTTTGTTACATGGAACGAGATAAACGCAAGTTTACCTAAAAAATAACACACTGAAACAACTGCAAATCTTATCTTAACTATAATTAAAC
>NC_068981.1:133077839-133080574 GCF_001194135.2 Octopus bimaculoides
TATATATATATATATATATATATATTTATATATAGGTTGAAAATATGTAAAGAAAGATGGAGAAAAATGCCTTCGTTTCACATGTTTGTTTTTCTTAGCCTGATGAGCTGCGTAGCCTGGGCTGGAAGCTGACAGCACCAAGTTGCTGCTGGAGAAACTCACAGCATGTGGAATCCCAGGTGAGAGGCCTATCGCCACAGAAGAGGAAAATTGTCAAACCATCCGGCCTTTTACCATCCCATCAGTCTAGTTCCACTGGCTAGAGCTGCAAAGGGGATCCTGTGGCATCTAGACCCTGCTTTATGATCTTGTAAAGGGTGGCATTGCGTGGAAGGCGGCCAATACTATGACGATAGCACTGTGGGTGGAGGCCAAAAGAATCCACCGTGGTTCTGCAGCGGCATTCATGAGGCTCACAAATCTAGAGAGCAAGCCCCAGCGAAACACTGATGCGCAGGCAGTCCCTATCAAGTTGAGTACCAGTTGCGAGTGATAGCCCAGCATTGAGCCAAGCTCCGGTGTGAGATTGGGTGGAGACATGCCAGACGGTGCTGATGAAGTCGGTGCTCTAGCTCGTCCGCGGTCATGCTACACTGGATGGTATTCTATTTAATTTTGAGAGGACCGGATATCCACAAAAGGGAGAAGGGGATGGAGGTCAACTGGCGGCAGGCCGACCTAGCTCCATGTCGCGTAGGCCGCCTCACGTTCACCAATCACAGATAGTACAATTGTGCTGTAAAGAACCCTGTTAACGAGGACATGACAAGAGGTCACCGACGAGAGAAAAGCCGACAGGGCCAGTGAGACTGGAGATCGAAGGTCGGGTCCGCCATACTTGATGGGTAATGTTGCCTGATGCCATTCAGTGTCGTCAAACCGAACATTGCATATCTCTTCGGCGGCTCGTTGGATACAGGCATCAAGGTCTGTCAGGAGAGATACGTGGTTGTAGCAAGGGGCAACTCGGGGGTGGGGGTATACAAAATTTCGGTATGGCGAAGCAGTTCCTTAACAGGAACAATGCTGGGTGGGCGTCGATCACCTTCAGTCTGTCCGTAATTCTTTCTAGCAGGAGGAACTTATGCCTGGAGGTATAGACAACGGCAGGTGGGAAGATCGGTGAACCAAGGATAAGAACGTCCTCCTTTGAGGTCAGCTGTACCTGATGAAGTTGTAAACGTATATCCAAGATGGAGGCCACAAAGCCCTCTGCGTCGTAGTTAACGTTCACGACCTCTGACTTGGAGTGGTTTACCTCGAGGCCGATCCTCGCTAGAACGGGAACCACTTATTGGAGATCGTGATAGACATTCTCTACTGGCCCACCTACTGTCGTATCGTCCAGGTACAAGACGTTGAAAAAGCCGTGATGCTCCGAGCAACGCTGTCCACCTCGAGAGCGAATAAGAGGTGGGACTCAAAGGATCATCCTGTTGAACGCCGGTCGAAGATGGCGTGAGCTTATCTGTGCTGAGGAGCGTGCTCAGAGTCCTGTACGACAGGTAAGCCAGCGAGTAAGCAGGTCTGTAGCAAGTGATCACGGCGCAGACAGTTGAAGGCGTTTTTCATGTCAAGATTGACAATGAGGTGTTTGGAGTCATTCAATGTTGGCTCAGGAGAAGAGTTACTGAAAACTGTCCCGCGGCATGGGCAGCTCCTTCGTACCCGCTGGCTACGCCTACTCGCAAGCTATACCACGCTGAGTTCCTCGTCAAGTTCGGATGAAATTGCAGAACGGTAAACTATGCACAATCATGTAAATTTACTTTACTATTCTTCCATAATTATTTTGCTTGATATTTTGAAGTATATATTTCATTTATGAGATCACAATAATCTGGGAGTTGTTTTCTGCATTTGACAAAATCATTATAAGAATATTTGTGTATTGCTCAATACTGTATTTTTCACCGAATAATGATTGTCTATGAACCCTTTTTTGTTACAATTAGTTAAGAAAATAACGAAGCATTCAGTAAAATAACTTTGTCATTACTAAAGCTAACGTTTGGAAGATAAAGTAAAGTAAAATTTTAATGGAAGTTTCAATGTAGATCACTTTAAAACAGGATGCTTGTGTCATAAAACCAGAGGCAATCTTGGCGGATTGGCGTCAAAAACGTTAATACTTCCTGCATTAAACATTCTCTTTGACCACTGACTCTCATTTCTTCCATGTGCATATCACCTGCATATATTATTATTTGATAGATATCAGTTCTGACCTGAAAATATGTTAGCATTGTTTGGGTCTTTTATTCTCTTAAATCAGATGGAATTGGTCTCTCAAATTTATAGACGTTTATAAAACAGGGTATAGCCGAGAAAATGAATTTCACTAGATTACCGCTAGTCATTTCATCGATATCAGAGGGATGAAAAGCCAAGTCCATTTCGGTGGCAGTTTGAACTCAGAAATACAAACAGACGCCACTAAATATCTCAAAGCAGTTAAATTTGATGCTCTACCGTTTTCCAGCTTCCCTCATCTTTCTAGTGTTGATAAAATTAGCACCAATAACATACGCGGGTTAAATGAATCAAATTCAATACACACACACGCACACACACACACACACACACACACACACACACGCACGCACACGCACACACACACACACATACTCAACCACTCGCTTTCACACATATGTACGTGTTTGTATGCCATACATATGTATACATATATATACATGTATAATTACGTACATATAGATGTATTATTATGTATATAT
>NC_068981.1:133080703-133085103 GCF_001194135.2 Octopus bimaculoides
TAGATACCTATACTTATATACTTATGCACGCACACACACATGTGTATATATATATATATATATATATGTCCCATGCAAAACTTTGTACTTAATCAAAATTAATCAATCTCTGAATCTCTAGATTTGTGCATCGCAGATCTAATTGCATGATTCCTGTGAGCGATGTCAGTTATTGAGTTTCTATAGCCATTTCACTTCAATTATGGCTCCAATACATTTGGTAAACGCAGGAATTTCTTAACTTTCTATTTATCCTGACGCAAGAACACTTTTGAATTCACATCTATGTAAGAAATAATTATTTGGATTTCTGTGGACAATAAATCAAACCCACTTGCTTTCAAATTAAAAGAAATCTCACGACAGTAGCCTCGTTATGAAACTCAAATCTTCCATTTTGACGGAGATAATATATTTTCGACATCGTAATTCCATAACGCTTCGGAAAAAGACATGATTATGAGTGTTAAATATAATTACCGGCATTGCGATTTATTGGGATAAACTGCTATCCTATTTTATTTCGCGGAAACTGTTTAAAAGAAAACTGAGATGAGTTTTACAATTAGGCTACAACAAGCCTGAAAATATTTATTATTATCCTCAGATGCGGTTGTAAAAATTGCTATAATCTTAGCCATTATCACTGACATACACCTCATAATCGAATACACTCATTGTTGTCTTATGAATTTATTATAGATCTCTTAAACAATAAACCTATTTTTTAAAACTATATATCAAACAAAGAGATGCCAATCTGAGTCTTTTTGTTTTCTTTTCGTATTCCGGGAAATGATATTATGATGAATATTGAGAATAAAGATATTATCTTCTCGAAAGAAAATTTACTGGTAGATGACGACGTGATGTCATTACATACTGGAGTTGATTGATAATTCAGAAAGATAAAAAAATAGTATTTGTAATTTTGTTATTTGTCTTACTTTTCAGATTGATGCGATGAAATAATATCAAGATTTGTTTTATGAATAAATTTCTTAAATCGAATAAAATCAATTTATTTAAAGTAAATTTGCATGGAGAAATAATATTGAAAATACTAAATCTATTTATTTTCTTCGTTTTATTTTCCAGCTCTAAGAAAACAATTTACTTTACAACCGTGTTTAGAATGCGAATGATTTGTCATCAAACCATTACACTCGACTACTTCGCTATCTAATATTCAAGAAAAATAATTAAAAACCTTACAGTAGTAAATTTTACCCCGAATAATGATAGCAAGCTTGAAATACAGTCTGGTATGGAAAGGCTAGCGGAGAGCGTAGATTTTGAGCATTAATTGTTAAACAAACAATTGTTTACACACCAAAATTGCAATAGAACAACGAAAATCGAGCCTACGCTTGTTTAGAAACATCACAAAATTCTCATTAATCACACGACACAACTTAATACAAGGTATACAACCTTTATAAGACTGAACAAAGAACTGAGAGCTACATAAAATCTTACTAAGTGAACTGGGTACTATTATGATGCATTCTAAATTAAGAGATAATGCTTACTGGTATGAACAGTCACTGAAGTTAAAGATCTTACTATCCTCTGGGATTTTCCAGTCAAAACCGACAGAACGATCCAGGTTAGTCGACTAGACATAGTCATTAAGAACAGGGAAGAAAATACTTGTAGACTAATAGATGTAAGTGTTTCCACTGATAAAGTATATCTGTAAAGTAATTTGACAAATTAAGTAAATATAAAGACCTGAAAATTGAAATACAAGAGATGTGGCATCTTAAAACCAGAATTGTTCCTGTTATTGCAGGTGCCCTAGGTTTGATAAAAAAAGGGATATCAGAAACATCTAGATAACATCCCAGTAGAACTATGTCTCAGAGAAATCCAAAAGGTTGTGCTGACAATTGTTGCCCGCATCTTAAAGAAAAATCAATTTAAATGTCTGTGTTGTATTACATGAAGATATTTCACTACTGCTCCTGTCGCTTCCCCTCTCCAAGCTTTCGGTCATACTGTAACATCTCTTATCCTTCACTCGCTCTAGGACGCTGGGTGTGTCTCGGCTAGTGATTGTAACAAACATGCAGATTAAAAGTAAATAACAATAATAATAATAATAATAATAATAATAATAATAATAATAATAATAATAATGATAATAATAATAATAATAATAATAATAATAATAATAATAATAATAAGAAGAAGAAGAAGAAGAAGAAGAAGAAGAAGAAGAAGAAGAAGAAGGAGACGAAGAAGAAGAAGAAGAAAAAGAAACTTGAACAACAACGTAACATGATAAAACGATGGCAAGAAAAGCCCCTACATGGCAAATATTGGGTTAAGCTAAACATAAAAGAAATAGACAAAGCAAAATCCCAACAACGGCTGAAAAGCTCAGGACTTAAAGCAGAGACGGAAAGATTTTTCCCACCAGAAATCACCATAAAACATGTAATGAAAAGAAATACAAGTAATTGCAGAATATGTAGTGATGGAGAAGAAACAATAAATCATATTGTCTCTGACTGCCCAGTCCTGGCTAAGAAGAAATATATTCACAGACACGCCAGAGTTGGGACCTAGATACACTGGAAGCTATGCCAATACTATGGAATAAAAACAGATAAAAGATGGCATAGGCACACCCCCAGAAAAGGTCACAGAAAATGAAAAAAACCACCATACTCTGAGATATACCAATACACACAGATAGAGATATTAAGGCCAATAGGCCGGATATAGCTGTCAGAGATCATCAAGGAGAAAATGCTTTCTAATCGATGTATCAATACCAACAGATGACTATGTTTCTCTAAAACAAACGGAGAAAGTTACAAATTACAAAGTCCTGGAAATAGAGGTAATTCGAATGTGGAGCCTAAAAGCAGAAACAATTCCTATTATATTAGGCGCATTACGTATGATTAAAAACAAAAACACCAGGGCTTACAAGAATATACAACATGCAGAAAATAGCGCTACTAGGCACTGCACACATCCTACGTAAAACATTATCAGTGCAGTGAAACTAAGAGCACCACAACAAACTACAGCACATACCCAAGGCACACAAAGCTGCGCCCGGTAGTGCAGTGAAAGCACGAGATAAAAATAAGACTGACGAATAATAATAATAATAATAATAATAATAATAATAATAATAATAATAATAATAATAAACACTATGTACAAATCCAAATATATGGTACCTTAGGCATAATACCTATATGAACTTCTAACTTGTTGTCCTTTGAGTTCTCTGGATGAGACTTGGATCCAACTTGTACAAATGAAAAACAAAAGTCAAACATAAAATAATAACAATAATAATGAAAGATTGCAAAGATAAAGCCCTGTACAAGAAATTGAAAACGAATGAAACTGAAAATAGGTGGGTAAAGAAAAGAATGCATTGTCAATTTCATAGGGATGTTGAAGATAACACAGACAGCGAAAAAAGATGGCAGTGGATGACTAAAAGTGATTTAAAACCGGAAACGGAGGCTCTAATCTGTGCTGCCGAAGAGCAAGCACTAAGAACAAACTGCATAAAATACAGAATAAACAACACATCAGAAGGCGATAAGTGCAGAATCTGTGGACAAAATAGTGAAACTGTATGACATATTACCAGCCAATGTGCGCCACTAGCCTAGAAGGAATATAAGAGACGTCATGACAATATAGCCAGGCTTGTCCATTGGACACTTTGCAACAAATATGGACTTGACAGAACAAAAAATTGGTACGACCACAAACCCGAAGCATCATCGAAAATAAAAATGCAAAGATCCTATGGGATTTTGTGATTCAGTGCGACCATGAGATAAAGAATAGGAAGCCGGACATAGTCTTAAATGAGAAAGGAAACAAACTATGCTGGATCATAGATATAGCATGCCCAGTTGACAAGATATGCGAAAAGGAAGAAAGAAAAGTCGAAATATATGACAGGTTAGCTTGGGAATTTAAGCAGTTGTGGTCAATGAAAAAAGTAGCAGTGGTACCAATAATTGTCGGAGCCCTGGGGACAGTGAGCAAAAATCTCGTGGGACAGATAGGGGCTGCAATAAGGGTGGAGCAATTGCAGATAACAGCACTGCTTGGAACCGCTCGAATACTCCGGAATGTGCTCGAAAAATAAGTTTTACCTTAGTTCACTGGTAGTGAACAGCTGACACTGTAGTACATCTCCAGCGTTAGAAGCTGTGCAAAGGCAATAAATAATAATAATAATAATAATAATAATAATAATAATAATAATAATAATAATAGTAATAATAATAGTTTATTATTATAAAAGGTTATTATTATTAATAATAACCTATTATAACCTATTATTAATAATAACCTATCATTAATTATAACCTATTATAATAGGTTATTAATAATAATAATAATAATAATAA
>NC_068981.1:133085400-133087316 GCF_001194135.2 Octopus bimaculoides
ATATGTATATTGAAATTTAAAGAAAAACAAAAGATGGAGACAGGTGTATAAACAACAAACAGGTGCATTAGTTTAACGCTCGGGAAGGTGAGAAAGTCTTTTACGTTTCGAGCCTTTGCTCTTCAACAGAAAGGTAGACGAGGAAATAAACAGAGACAGAATAAAAAACTTTTGGAGCAATGTATGTATGTATGTATGTATGTATGTATGTATGTATGTATATATGTATGTGTGTGTGTGTCTGTGCCTTTGTGTGCGCGCGGTCACATACAATATAATATAATCGACGTAACTTTACTTTGTGGCTATGTATATTCTCGTGGTTAATAGCAAAGATACTAGGAATCAAATTGTTTGTGTTAGTAATGCAGTAATTTAGTACGTAATAGGTTACATGCTTGTTGTTATTGTTGTTGTTTTTGTTGTTTAAATAAGCATTTTCTAGAAGGCATTCCAGCCGTGCGCGTCTTGTTTAAAAATGATGTAAGGATTACATTTTGCAATGTCTTTTCCTTATTTAAGACAGCAGGGTATGGTTTGAAGGAGACTTAGCTGCGGTTTCTTGCATGTCGAGTGATTACGTACAGGCTAAACAGTTGTATGGTTTAGTCCAAGGGCTGGGTACTGGTATTTGTTACAGAAATTTCAATTACTTTGCGGGAGACTGTTAGTGGTTTAGAATGGTGATGATAATAACAATTGCGAGTAGGAGGTGAAGTGGAAGAGGAGGAGGAGGAGGGGAGGAGTAAGGGAAGAGAAGAGGAGGAGAAAAGGGAGGTGAGTAAGGAAGGAGAAGAGGAGGAAGATGAGAGGAAGGCGAGGGGACGAAGAGAGGAATAGAGGAGTAGAGGAAGTGGAAAGGAGGTGTGTGGAGAAAATTAAATAGGATGATAACATTTATGAAGGCGACTGCGATGACGACGACGACTACGATGATGATGACGACAATGACGATGATGATAAGGATGAAGATGAGGGGGTGGAGCACAAGGATTATAATGATGGAGGAGGGGAAGGAAGAGGAGGATTATGATGATGAGGATGATGATAATAATAAGGAGGATAATGATGCTGCTGACGATGGTAGTGGTGATGATGATGATGGTGATGATGGTGATGATGGTGATGATGATGATGATGAGATGATGATGACGATGGTGATAACGACAACAACGGCGATGGTGATTACGATAATGGTGCTGATGCTGATGCCAATTATCTTTCCAACAAACAATAGTCAACAACATTTTCTCTACACATGTATCTTATTTCTAAACAATTTCTGAGGTTTTCTGGGGTTTTTTTTTTCATTTTCTTCCTTAAGGTGTAATAGAAAATAATAACGAGTGGAACATCGATGAATTTAATAATAAAATCAAAATATTGAAGAATTCGAGAAAACAAAAGGTAAAAAGCAAAAAACAAAGCAAAAAAAAACAAAAACAGAACGACAACACAAAACAACACAATATAAAGGTTATTGATATCCTCTAGAGAAGGTTAGGTCTTAATATTATTAATGTTGTTAATGTTTTAATTTAATTTCCCTCTCGTAGGAAATAATTAGGTGTTGTACAATATATCTGAGACACTTGGGAATTGAAAGGAAGAGAAGCTGCAATTGTGATGCAGTGTAGTGAAATACTATGGTTATGCAGCTGAACATGGCTCCTGGCAGTAAAAAAGCTTCATATTTCTCAAAATCAATTAAACATTCCAAATGGATACAATTGCCGAGTAAGAAACGCTGAATGGTACTTATATCAATTCTTGTCAGCGTCGCCAAAGAAATTCTATTTAATCCCTGGAATTTCTCATTGTATTTTCTATGAGAATTGCTCTAGGATTCCGATGAACATTTTGGCCATGGATTTTATCTATCTATCTATCTATCTATAAGTTATATATATATATAT
>NC_068981.1:133087480-133090664 GCF_001194135.2 Octopus bimaculoides
TATATATATATATATATATATGTATGTATGTATATACATATATGTATGTATACATAGATGCATACACATACATACATATACATACATGCATATATATATATGTATATATGTATATACGCACACACATATATACATACACACACATATATACATATATACATACTTACATATACACATTCATACACACACACACACATATATATATATATACATACATCATACATGCATACATACATATATGCATATATGCATACATTTATGTATGTATATGTATATATAGCATAAAAGGAAAAGAAAACAATATATATCCCATCCAAGAATAAAATGTATTTAAAAAAAACCAGAAAAATATCAACTAGATTATGACTGAGAGATAACAGCTATCACCATGATCTCGAGACGGCTTCGGAACTTAGTGCACGTGTTCATCATTGTATCTCGAGGAAGATCATCGAAAACCTCTTCATCTTGGCCACCAGCTCGACCTTGGTGTTGCAGGCAGAGCGGTTGGTGTTTTTCTCAACTGCGCTCTACACATACCAAACCAGAGAATTACAATAATCTTGGGGGTTAGGAAGCTAGAAATTGGGGCTAGTGAAGTCGTATAAATTCTCCGACAACCACCTCTGATTCTTTCCTGAGGTATAGCAAAGAGCTGAATACCGCTACTACACATATGGCCTTCCAGCAGCAATCCTTTCCAGCGAAGGGTTACGCATCGATCAGCTTCACATAATCGTCTGAATTGAGCCTAAGACCCTGTTCAAAGAAGTGGGACGGCATGACATCATCCACACTGGAGATACATTCCAAAACCTTCACAACTTAGGGGAACTTAGTTTTCACGTTGCGTGAGACATCACGTGGATTGTGGGCAAGTCACCTGTTGTTCTGGGTGTTGTGCGACTGGTCCTGGGAGAAATTCTTTTCAACTGAGAAGAACCAGATCATCCCCGGTTCAACAGTATTCCCTAGCTTATTCAGGAGTTTATTTGTCTTTGTCAAGTAGTTCTAGGCTTTAGCTGTCAGAATCTCTCCCTTGCGCCTCTTGTTCGAGTGGTAACGAAAGTCCTCATTTAGGGCTAGCTTCATAGTAGCGACTCCAGCACTCATCTCTCTCGACAAATCCCGGATTCACTTGTTCGGATCTTCCATCACCTTGTCCTGAAGTTGCAGGATAAATTTCAAGCTGAACGCCTGTATCGGTGGCAGTGTGTCTATGTCGCGTCTTACAGCCTTTACAGTGCTCAAAAAGCGTTGAGCAGCGGACATGATATCGACATTTTGATACCAGCCGCGAATCCTCATGCTCTATGTAACACGTTCTCAGCATTCAGATGACTCCCAGTCTCCATGTCAGTTAATTTTTTCTCAATTACAACTTTAAACTTTATACTCTCCAATACTATTGACTGTTCACCAATACATCAGGAAGTTCCTTCAAAATAAAAGAAACATGAAATATCGTCGAATTTAGCTTAGCATCTCTCTGTGTCTCTCTGTCTCTCTCTCTGTATGTATATATACACACACATATGCATATGTGAGTGCGTGTGTATCTACGTATGTATGTGTATATTTATGTATGCGTATATGTATGTATGTATGTATGTATGTATGTATGTATGTATGTATGTGTGTATATGTATGTATGCAGGTATGTATGTATAAGTTTCAAAGCTTCAGTAAATGAATGTATCATTTATTTTGTTCGGTCATTGAACCGCGGTCATGCTTAGATACCTCTTAAAGGGTTTAGGCGAGCTCAAGTACTTATTTTTTTATTAAAGCTTGGTACTGATTATATCGCTCTCTGATGCCGAACCGCTCAGTTACAGGGACGTAAACAAGCTAACACCAGTTGTGAAGCAGTGGTAGGTGACAAACCTAACACACACACACACACACACACACACACACACACACACACACACACACACACACACACACACACACACACACACACACACACACGCACATACATACACAACGGGCTTCTTTTAGTTTCCGTTAATCAAATCCACTCACAAGTCTTTGTTGGCCCGGGACTGTAGAAAACATTTGATCAAGGATTAGCGCAATGGAACTGAACCCGAGACCACATGTTTGATAAGCAAGCCTCTCAGCTATACATCCTCAACTCGCATGCACGATACGAAATATAACTTTAAAATTTTTTCTTTCATTTTCTTTCATTCATATGAAGACGTATAAACGAAGAGAAGAGTCAAGCCCTGTTATGGCCCAGAAATGATAGTATCAGACAACTAATAGAAGAAGCAGCAGATCATATTTTGCCACCGACTTTGAGCTTCACTTATTGTAAAAACATTTGAACGTTTTCTTGTGAGACCAATAAATAACAATGAAAATCTGCCACCACAAAACTTCGCTGTTTTCTTTCGAGCGATAAGAATCTTTGGCTCCGAATAACTGACGTTGCTATGTACAGTGGATTCAAACGAGATATGAACGACTGAAATTCAACTGTAGTCTGAATTCTTTTCAATTAGAACACCAATACCATCCCAATATATTTGCAATATTTTTTGATAATTTATCCATTTGTTCAACCTTTTCTAACCGAACCGACGAAGGAGACTCTACGTTGTAATTCGATCTACAAGAAATAACAGCTGAAAATCTTTCAAATCATACCCAAGCGTTTAAAACAAAGAAATTACATACACACACATGCCCACACCACATAATGTAATCATACATATTACATTCTCTTAAGAAGATGAGAGGGCTACGGCTGGAATCCTTCAGCAGGACTGACCGAAGGACGAAAAACAACACTAGCATCAGCAACATCTTTTGATAGTTTCTGATTTAAGCGTGAGGTCAACAGTTTTGAGGGGAGTGGTTGAATCGATTACATAGGTCCCAATTCTGAATGAACTGTTACTTTATTTTATCGGCCCCGAAAGAATGAAAGCCAATGTTAACTTCGTCGGTAGGAATTCAAATCAGAACATATTGAGTCGGGAAAAAATGCCACATGGCAATTATTCCGACGCTCTAACGATTCAGCCTCTCAGTCACACAAAAATTCCTCAAATTATTTTTTAATTACAGAAGAAACAGCTTACTTGTCGATCCAGATTCGTCAAACGTTAAAGAAAACAAACTTACCTGTTGAGGAAAAAGAAGAAAAGAATATTAGTCGAATCAACAAATG
>NC_068981.1:133091063-133098098 GCF_001194135.2 Octopus bimaculoides
TATATATAATGATTCTGTAATAAAAATACACTTCGTTCAAATGGGTCTGAGAATGCTATAAAGTATCACCCTGATATCAACCCTCATTGCACGTTTCCTTAAGGAAGGCATATTCGAGTGATAGCTATTGAATCTAGTTGCGAAACCGCTATTCTTTCGTCATTCATCTAGTATATATAATTAGTTAATAAAAAAGAAGAGGAAGACAGAACAAGAAAAATACAACAACGCGAGGACGTGCTACATGTAAAGTCTTAGCAAACGCTCAAGGAAGGAAAGAAATGTAGTTTTACGTTTCGAGCAAAGCTCTTCGTCAGAAACAAGAGACGGAGGTAAGTTCAAGAGAAAAGGAAGACGGTGGAAAAATATCGCAATGATCCACATGTGGTTACGTGTTGATATATATATGTATGTTTGTGTGTGTGTGTGTGTAATTATTTGATTTGATCTCTGTAACATAATACAATAAAGTGTTGCCCTAATGATCCTTTGTGGCTAAGCGTTCATAAAACCTCCATACAACCCCAAAACATCCGGGCTAACATACTTCAAAGAAAACCTGGATGTGAAATGCTCAGCATGCCATAAAAAGACTATGTGGGTGTATGTTTCCGGAAGATTTGAGGAAGACAGTAATAGTGACATGAAACGAAGCCTCCCTTTGACTCGTAACCGCTACGTCACATCACGCTTGGAAGGCTGTGTATTTGCAATCTCAAGAACAGGAGATTGCAACGAAATATCTAATAAACAAAGGAGACGATGAAACCCTTGGGGCTCCAAGATGGAACCGAAAATGCAGATTATGTCATATTCCCGGGGAAGACATTTCATATGTGACTGGCAGCTACCCAAAAATTTCATAAAGGTACTACCTTCCTAGGCTATAGGACGTTGTCGCAAAAGCAATATACAATAGCATTCAGAAAAAAAAAATACTTTCCTGGAATAAATATAGAGAATCCTCCTGTTATTGAATACATACACAAACATCAGCGCAAGAAATACTGGTGGAACATGCCCATCAAAATACCTGTCAAGTGTAAGCGTAACAGGCCGGATACTATTGTTTGGAACAGATAAGAAAATGTATGCACCATGATAGAGGCTTGTTCTGCTGATGTGAATATCTCTTTGAAAATCAAAGAGAACGATGTTGTTGTTGTTGTTGTTGTTGGCACTCCGTCGCTTACAGCGTCGAGGGTTCCAGTTGATCCGATCAACGGAACAGCCTGCTCGTGAAATTAACGTGCAAGTGGCTGAGCACTCCACAGACACGTATACCCTTAACGTAGTTCTCGGGGATATTCAGCGTGACACAGTGTGACAAGGCTGACCCTTTGAATTACAGGCACAACAGAAACAGGAAGTAAGAGTGAGAGAAAATTGTGGTGAGAGAGTACAGCAGGGTTCGCCACCATCCCCTGCCGGAGCCTCGTGGAGCTATAGGTGTTTTCGCTCAATAAACACTCACAACGCCCGGTCTGGGAATCGAAACCGCGATCCTATGATCACGAGTCCGCTGCCCTAACCACTGGGCCATAGCGCCTCCACCAAAGAGAACGATAACTATGGAGAGTTGCTTCAAAAATTCCAGCTTCTATATTGGAGCATTTGCTTAACTGTCAGCCTTGATAAGCTTGGATTTTCAGAGAAAGAAATCAACCAATTGATTCGTACATTACATATACAACTTGTAAGCGGAACAGTAAAACTATGCAAGTCCTTTATCAGGTTTAAAATGTGACATTGTTTTCGTTGTCTACATTCAAAAGATGGAATTTTGTATCTTTGTTAGAAGCCAGCTCCTTCTTCAGAGGAAGAATTTAAATGCTTAAAGCAGAAGAAGAGACATACATACATACGTATATACATACATACATACATACATACATACATACATACATACATACACATACATATGTGGGTGGGAGTGAGTGAGTGTGTGCGTGTCTGTTTGTCACTCCCCCACAGCGTGACAACTAGCATTGACTTGTTTATGTCTCCGTAACTAAGAGGGTCACACAATTGAATAAGGGGCAGACTGAAAAAACAAAACAACAAGCGTAAGTATTGGGTCAATCTGTTCAATTAAAACCCCTCAAAGTGGTACTCCAGCATGGTCGCAGTCCAATGACTGATACGAGTAGAAGACAAAAAAAAGACAAAACAATAAAAGATAATTGTACTGACCTCGATTTTCTTTTCGTATTTATTTTACCGATTTATAAGTCAAAGTTAAAAAGACCAGCGACAGTACTTGGATACAACAGACTAATGTGGCCCACAAGTTAGATATTACAAAGCACATCGACATTCTGTTGTTCAAGTTAAATTTCCATTTGAATATCCAATTAACATTGACTGACAAAATATCCTGTCTAATATGTGGTAACAACTAACTAACTTTAATATATAATATCCCGCTGTTACAAGATTTCCTGAGTAATACAATGAAATCATCTCGTTAGATTTCTTTATCTATCGGAACATTACATCTATGAATTTTCACGAATGATAAAGTAACAATGTTGATAATTTAAATAACTATTTAAAAAATTGCCAGATGTCTCAATCATTATTACCAACACGCAGTTTCTCTAGCCAGAAAGAAATTATAGTTACGAAAATGCTTTCATCACAAAGATTCTCCAAACTCTCTGAACTTAAATGAAAACAAATGATTTACTTTAAAATAAAACAATGCACAAACACCTCGTATTTCTTGAATTAAGTCCATTACAATAACCATCGCAGATTTAGCGTTCGTTGACATCGTAATGTGTTTAGCTTGAGGTGAAAATGAATCAGAATCAATAATTAACATTAAAATGTTACTATCTTGTTGTCTGTCAATGTCTAAAGCTGTTTCAACAACTTCCGTACATCAAAATGGAATTATTGTTCTTTTCTCTTACTATGAATATACGAAAATTCAATTTCTAACACTAAAATGTGCTTTTTTTTATATATATATATTGCTTTCAGGACCATTATTTAATTTTCTTTTCGATCAGTAAAATTATTCTAAATTGTGTGAATTTTATTTCAAACATTTTACAACGAACGGTCTTTCATATTGAAATTCAACAATAGTTCAGCTCTTTCCATTTGCTTTTACAATTAGTTGATCGCAATGTTTTCACTTATATGTATATCTTGAGTATAGAAAGAAAAGTTGAAACATAAAATTCAAATAAATCCAAAGAAAAATGGATTTCCGTCTACAGATTTAAAACTTCTGGTTTATCATTAAAGTTTTTCTCTTCATCTTTGTTTAATTTAAGAGATTTTCTTAGAAATTTCCATTTACTCTTTGCATGCGTAAAATGAAAGTTCAAAGAATTTATGCATGTGAAAAAATTACAATATAAATTTTGTATTAATGTTCATCAGCTTTGTGGAATTTAAATAATATTTGAAAATTGAATGATGATGATGATGATGATGATGATGATGATGATGATGATGATGATGATGATGATAATGTGTTTGTTCTTTTAAACAAAGTGTCTTTTATTTCATAAAATGAATTTTTTTTTTTTTGTGGGTAACAATAACCACTGGGAAGGAGGAGCGAAATAATACTGTCTAATCTAAGTTATTAAATCCTGAAAGACGAAAATTTAGCATTTAAATACCATATATGGGAATGAGAAATGTACCTTCCAGAGAACTATATGAATCTAATTATAATGAAAATATCGTCCTATGCAGACAGATCTCAAAAACATTTCTTTGGAAATGTAAAAATCTGTAGTCTGAGTAACTCTGCACAGATATGAATGTATGACTGTGTCTCTTACATTCTTTCGTCCTTCCCCTTCTTGTCCTTTCCCCCTCTCTCCCTCTCAGTTTCTTTTACGGAGAAACTGTAGGAGAGTGACACGAAATCAGCACCGGAAGCACAAAACAGTCATTTGAAAATTAAGTCTCACTTTTGGATTTGCCTCGGCTAAGACAAATAGCTCGGAATGACCAGGTGAACAGGAGCACTGATTTGAAAAAAGTTCACAAATAGAGAAATATGAAATACAATACTTCATCATAGATACTCTAGGTTTATTTAAACTATCTCTACTGCTTGAGAGTGTGTTGCAATTGCTAAATGACAATTAAACTATATCCATGTGAGTAGGGGAGATAATCTCAAGAATTAAGGATTCACTGAAGCTGACATGTTATTAGGGACAGGCGCTTATTATCTGAAGATAGGAGGACAGTCGTAGACACGTGCTTCTGCTTCAATAACCGTTACCAGCATGACCATTGTGTTACTTTATCTCTAACAGCCAAGGGATATAAACAGACCCTTGTGTACGTAGGTCAACTGTCAGGAAGACTGACAGTTGCTATTTACACACACACACACACAGACATATACACAGACACACACACATACACACACACACACACACACACACACACAGACACAGACCCCCCCCACACACAAGCTGATAAATTATCTAAAGTCTTTCTTCCTCTTCCAAACAGCGAAGAAATCAATTCCAAGAAAACTTGCCATAGTATACATAGTTTGATATACACACCTTGAATTATAGAACATAAATATAATAAAAAGAAGACCAATATGATGGAAACTGTCAAATTCTTCAGACCATGTGACTATATATAACTTTAGAATTTTAATGTTATTTTGAAGAGAATATCTCATTGCAAAACGAAGGAGTGTTCTAGAAACATAATTTTTCTATTTTAGTTGGTCAGGATTGGAAATGAAAGTCTACGATATTTTAACCTCTTAGTCAGCTCTAACATATATTTATTGTTGTTGTTTAGCCCAAGGTCAGCTGTGACCTGTGATCAAAACGTTTTAAATGTGAGCATCCTGTGTTTTTAGGCTGCCTCCGCTTCTATCTAAAGAGTGTAAGGTATAATATAAGGAAAACTTGGTTGCTATTTCTACAAATTTGGGTGACCATGTAGTTGATCCCTTGTAAGCTCATAACACATTAGGACATATGTTTTTATTATGTTGTCATGTTATCTTACGTATATTGATTGCTTACAAAGGTATGAACACAATTTTTAAAGGAGTAAAGTCGATTAGATCAACTTTAGGATATTATTCTTATCGATCATGAAAGATCGGCGAAGTCAATCTCACTGTCACATGACCTACGTACATTTAGTAAACCACTTTAACACTTTTGTCATTACACCGCCATTTTCAACGCATACAGAAACAGTAACGCAAGAAAGCATAGTTTCAAGTTCAAAACGGTTCTAACCATCTTACCGCCCTTCATCAACAATCTTAGGAAATATTACTTGTTTACTAGTACATATTAAACGTACATATTAAACGTACATATTAAACGTACATATTAAACGTACATATTAAACGTACATATTAAACGATAAGAATCTCGTCTGTGAAGAGAAACTACTAATTTTTCACTAAGAGATTTAATGAAAGATATAATTTACTTCTTTGGTTGCCCAAACTCAATGCTTCGTTATTCTGAATTCAAATCCGATCAACTCGACTTCCAATTATTGCCTTGATGGTATAATATATTCTAATAAATGGAAATAGACTAGCAGTTGGATAACTAGTTCGTGTTTATTTTAGTTCTGATGTCAATGACGTTGACTTTTCCGTTTATACCCGTCGAGACACAATTATGAAATGAAGGTGATGAGTATACAGGATTCTTTGCCAGAGCATCTATGCATTTTGATGAATCCATAATATCTCAAAGTGGATTTCTGCTGATAAGCAGTTTCTAACCATATATTTTTATATACAATATCGTAACGCAAGAAAAAGAACATCCAGAAGAGAGTGATGCGTCCTGAGACCGTGTTATTCTGAAAAGTTGAATATGGTCCGAATGAGTAATAGAGTGGACTTTGTTAAAGGCGCCTCGATTGAAACGGCGTATGAGACCTGTCCCTCCAAAAGCAAAGAAAAATGGATTTGGAAAAAGGTTTTGTATAAGACATGCAGTCTTACTGGACTCATCTACTTGATTGCGAGCAAATGATTCGAGATACTAAACAGTTTGTCATTGCTGCGACTGCAAAAGCTATGTATAACAATGAGAATAGTCGAAAGTAAAAATATATTACAATACTGCAGCATTTTTGTATCCACATATATCTACGCAAATATTATTCTAATCCATATATACGAATAATATATATGTCAAAATATATATCTATACTGCAAGGGTTAGGTAAGCAAATCAAAAGTGTATTTCGACAGTGTTTCAAGGAAACCATATGCTACGGTTAGAGTGCACCACTCAATATTTCAATCCTGATTGAAAGAAAAATACAGAATCAAGAGAGTTGATCACTTTTATCTCAAGTACCTATGGAGTAGATACAACGTGCTAACAGTATACTAATTTCATAAAACAGCAGTTCAGTGGTTTAACTATTCCATTAGTGTGTAAAACATATCAGATACATTCAAATAACTATATATATCTATCTATATATATATATATATATATACATACATATATGTATACACACACATATATATATACACACACACACATATATATGCACACGTATATGTATGTATGTATGTATGTATGTATGTATGTATGTATGTATGTATGTATGAATGTATGTATGTATGAATGCATGTATATGTATATATGCATGTATATGCATGTTTGTATGTCCTTGAATGGGACAGGATGCAAGTTGTCTCGCTTGTCTATGACTTGCAGGTGTTTTAACACCAGGCGAATTGATGAAAATAGATTCTCTTACTCCTGTAAGAGCAGCCTATCTGCGAACTAGCAAAACACATGCCGTGTGTATGTGCGTTCGATCGCTAGCTCCAAAAGCTTTTTTTAATTCTCTCTCTGTTTATGTCCTCGTGTTCCTTTCTGTTGAAGAGCGTAGGATCGAAACGTAAAAGACTTTCTCACCTTCCCGAGCGTTAAACTAATACACCTGTTTGTTGCTTATACACCTGTCTTTTGTCTTTCTGTAAATTTCAACTATATATATATATATATATATCCTTTTTCCCTCATCTACCACCCCACA
>NC_068981.1:133098520-133099026 GCF_001194135.2 Octopus bimaculoides
ACCAATATCATCTATTGCATCTCCTGCTCTCTCTGCCATTCTCTGTACATCGGACAAACAGGACGCCGCTTGGCTGACCGGTTCGCGGAACACCTCCGAGACATCCGCCTCGGCAATGACACCCCGGTCTCACGCCATTTCCGCTCTACCGGTCACTCTTTGCAACACCTGTCAGTGTCATCCGGACTCCCGTTTGCGCCGTGAACAGGGATTGATCTTCTCTCTTCGCTCCTTTGCCCCATATGGGCTCAACTCTCCTCCCCACTTCACCTAACCTCCTCCCCTTGCCTCTCTCTACCTCCTCTCCTACTTCCTCCCACCCACCTCTCCTCTCTTGCTCCGACTCCTACTTCTCTTCACTCCTACTCTATTTCTTTTCTTTTCTCTTCTCTCTTACTCTCTTACTCTCTTCTCTCATACCCACCTTCCTCCTCCCCCTTCATCGTCAACCCTCCCTCATAAGCCCACCCCACCTCTACACATTACTACCGCACCTTCCCTATCCT
>NC_068981.1:133099377-133102899 GCF_001194135.2 Octopus bimaculoides
CCACCTCTATCCCAACCCTCAGCCTAACCCCCACCCAACCGTGCTTTCCCACGCTCACCTCCCCCACCTCCCAACACCATCACACAACACCACACTACACCATACCACACAACACATCACATCAGAACACACCACCACGCACACACCAGCACTGACCAATTCTCATCCCCACATTTTCACACCTACACATACACACACGCACACGTCAAGATCACTAGCCCTCCTTCACACGCACATACGTACTCTCTTACACACACGCGCACCTTCGTTTTGGGATCACTACGACTTTGTTATTTCCCATTCTTCTTAGCTCTCCTGTGTGACCCTTCTGTCAGACATTTGCCATGATAGATCGCTAGCCACTACACACATTTTTTTCCTCTGCTTGTTTCTCTCCTTGTTTCTTTCTGTGTTCCTTTCTGTGGAAGAGCGTAGGCTCGAAATGTTAAAGACTTTTTCAATTCCCGAGTGTTATACTAATACATCTGTTTGTTTTTTACACCACCTGTCTTCGTCTTTTGTTTTTTTGTGAATTCTCTCCCTAAACACACACACACACACACACACACACACACACACACACACACACACACACACATGAGCAGAAAAAATAAATAAACAAAAGTAGGTGTAAATGAATGTGTCAGAAAACGTTAGGTCAAATGGATTCAGGAACATTAGCTGTCTAAACCAATCTAATATAACATATACAGAAATAATTAAAAAAAAAACTCCTTCTTAAGAAAGACCAAGTTTAAACATAGTCGTGTCTTTAATGTAACATGTTTGAAAGACTGTTCCCAATATATACAATACGTAAACGAAATAGCAACATCATGCTTTTTGTTATTCTCTCACAATAGATGATCTCTTCATACTTTGGAAAGCCTTATAGAGTTTGCATGTTCTCCTGGATCACGTAACAGAGGGTGTTTAATGTCGATGCACACCTAGCGCATTCACTTCCACTTTACAGATATGTACGTACGAACGTACATATGTATGTATGTATGTATGTATGTATGTATGTATGTATGTATGTATACACACACACATGCATATATATTTGGAGAGACAGAGACAGACATACAGGCAGACAGATAGATAATGTACGAACACAAATGTATATATATATATATATATATATATGTGTGTGTGTGTGCGTGTACATGTGTGTTTGTGTGAGTATGTGTGTGTGTGTGTGTGTGCGTGTGTGCCATGTTAATTTTTGTTGTTTGTATGTAGTTTGCTTAATGGTAGTTTTTTTTCTTTTTATACGCAACTTTGAAATATTACGAAGAGAGATAATGAAAACTATTATATTTTCGAAAGAAACTAATTTCTCCTACAGTGAATCGCTGCCAGCATTAGTCGTCTTTCTTTCTATTTCCTATTGTTTATAGACTTTGGATAATCATCTCTTCAAACTGATTGACGTGTTACAATGAGAAATAAAAAAAATATTACATTGTCAATAACTGTTTTTAACGTTTTCAATTCCAAGGAATTTTTCTAGATTAGCGTAAAGAGGTATCAATCTTTTGAGAGAAAATACACTTCTTATCTTCAAACTATCTTGCATGTTTTCTTTTTCATGCTTTGTTAGTTCTGAGCAAATGGCAGGTCGAATGCTTGTGTAATTTTCGAGAAGAATCTAAAGACTTCAGTTAGTTTCGTGTCAATATTGTTTTAATTGTCTTTCTCTCTCTCTCTCTCTGAGCTTAGAATTTGCCATAATGAAAAGTGCAAAGCATTGTTTTCAAAGGGCAGCAGAATTCGAATTGAAATCTTTGTCATAATTCTTTGATCTTGGAAGTTAAGGATGAGGAATAGTTGTGATGTTTAGATAAGGCGACACAAGCGCACAAAAAACGAAAAACCTGTTGAAAATCAAATCTAAATGAGACTCAAACTTCTAAGGAGATCCGATATTATTATTGACAGGTAACAACTACTAAGCTCGTGACTAAAGTTTAAAAAACAAACCAATGGAACTGAATAATTTTGGGAGCACAAACGGCTAATATTTTATCGAAGTATTTTCAGGACACACAAGGTTAATTTTTCTATGATTGAGGCTGTTGTTCTCTTTAATCGCTTTCATTAAATTAAAAGTATTTCTTTATTAGATTCCGGAGAAATGGAAAACAAAGTCGAGCCCAGCGGAATTCTATCTCTTTACGAAACATTTATGATGAATTAAAGAATTTCATCAAATACTTTGCATCCTGTGGTATTTTCATTGAAAGAAGCACGTTTATACAAACGATTCATTGGTTTATACTAAGAGAAAGTCTGCCCTCCGGACGGATTTGTGCTTGTCGCATTGGTAAGGTTGTACATTACATTGTATGTATGTATGTATGTATGTATGTCGTTATTCAGTTTATATCAAGATTTATTGCCAATAAACAAAGAACTGGTTTCTAACCTACATCCAAGGCTCCTTCATTGGAATTTCAATATCAACAACACGGTATTTCTGTTTCTATGTATGTATGTATGTATGTATGTGTGAAGATTTGTATGGTTTATGTATGTATTCTCGTGCATATAGTTGCATATCTAGACATGCTCATATATATTTAAATGATAAACTTCTGTTTATCTGATATTTGCAGTTCCAGTGATGGACTGGATCTGTAGTTTTCGAATTAGCTTTCTCCTTTCTCGTTTTGAGAAGCCTAATTTCTCAAGATTGGTATTTAGGCAGTGTGTTACATATCCCAGTGCCCCAATAGTTACAGGTATAAATCTGAACTTGTATTATGGATAGGGTAACTGCAGATTTCTCAATAGTTCAGCATAGGTGTTCTCTTTTTCACTGATCTTCAGCTTCATGTTAACATCCGCTGGGCAGCTAATTTCCATAACTTTGCACAATTTCTCTTCTCTATCCCAAATCATTATATCAAGTCTGTTGTGCTTACATTTTATTGATGTCTTCACTGGTACATTCCACCAGTTTTCCCTTTTTATTATGAGTGTCCATGACTTCCACCATATTGTGGATTCTTATTTCTTTGTCCTTAAGATTATCTTTCCAACAGCTTTCATTATAGAGTGTTCTAGCTACATCATGTCTCACCGGTAGATATTACTGTGATAACATGTTCAGACAACTGCTTATGGTGTAGGTGATATCTTCAGGGTGAACTCTACAAAGTCTACATCGGTTGTCACATTTTACTGCTTTTCCTGCATCTCTATTCCCTTTGTGCATCAGGTGCTTAGTTAATATTTCCTGTTCCTGTATTGCAAATACATACCATTCAAAGTGGGTATGTATGTATGTATACTCTTTTACTTGTTTCAGTCATTTGACTGTGGCCATGCTGGAGCACCGCCTTTTAGTCGAGCAAATCAACACCAGGACTTATTCTTTGTAAGCCTAGTACTTATTCTATCGGTCTCTTTTGCGGAACCGCTAAGTTACGGGGACGTAAACACACCAGCATCGGTTGTCAAGCGATGTTGGGGGAACAAGCAAAGACACGCAACCACACACACACACACACACAC
>NC_068981.1:133103273-133105459 GCF_001194135.2 Octopus bimaculoides
ACGAAAAGATTCTTTCAGTTTTCGTCTACCAAATCCACTCACAAGGCTTTGGTCGGCCCCAGGCTATAGTAGAAGACACTTGCCCAAGGTGCCACGCAGTGGGACTGAACCCAGAACCATGTGGTTGATAAGCAAGCTACTTACCACACAGCCACTCCTGATACAGACACACACACACACGTTCACACTCGCACACATATAGAGACACACGCATACACACACGCACACACGTTCACACTCGCACACATATAGAGGCACACGCATACATACACGCACACACATATAGAGAGAAAAGGACAGACAGATAGATAGATAGATAGATAGATAGATAGATAGATAGATAGATAAGTTGTGGACAGATATCACAGGGGTCATAAAAATGGGAAAAATAAGTATTCTGTACAATAGACTTTAACCAGCGTTACAGATGATTTTAACATAACTTTGTATACAAATATCCTCGTGGATAGAAAGTATATAGAGACAAGATGTTTACATCTGTCTGATGCATACAGTGTTGTTTAAATTCTACAGATACACTCTGTGGTGCAGAATAACACTGAAACAAAACAATTACCTTTTCAATAAAACATTGTTAACGCACCAGTAATCTATTATGAAAAGCAAATGAATTAGGACAATGAAAGTTTCAAAAGAGAGAAACAAAATATAATCGACACGGTATAATTTCAAGATAAATAATATGGAATGCATTAATACGTATTTGGGCAGACTTGAAACTAAGTATATAGACAGAGTAAATAGAATTAAAAATACATTGAGATTTGTTGCTATGTACCGTTGGGAGAATGAATATTTTAGTTGTTTTGGATAGAACACATCTCCCATGAGCGAAAACGCTAACATGTATTTTTCTTTTCTAGATTAGGCTGTGTGGTAAGAAAGCTCGCTTTGTAATCACATGGTTTCGGGTTCGATCCTACTTTGCAGCACCTTGAACAAGTGATTTCTTCTTTAGCCTCGGACTGACCAATGCTTTACGAGTGAATTTGGTAGATAGAAACCGCGTTGAATACTGTCATGTATATATTTATATATATGTATATGTATGTATATGTGTGTCTTTGTGTTTGTGTATGCTCCTGTCCAAACGCTTGACAACCGGCGTTGTTTATCTAACCGTAACTTAGCGGTCCGGCGAGACTTTAAATAATAGGTACTGGGGCCAGTTTGTTCGACTAAAAATACTCAAGGCGATGTCTCAGCATAGTTGTAAACCAATGACTGAAACAAGTAAACGATAAAAGATAATGTAAGATGAGCTACATTATTTAATATTTCCTTCCTGTAATAAAACAGTGGTGCCCCAGCATGGCCACCGCTCTCGAGCTGAAACTTGGAAAAAAATGTGAGTTGAGCGAAATTTGACTTGCATTTCTAGCAGGTTGACCAACCCTCCATTATTGGTTTTTGTCAATGCTTATTCCCTGTTAGTTTTCTGGAAATGCTAAAACATTCATAGCCAAAGGGAAATATTTTCATGTTAACATTTAATCTACTAAAGCAAGCTACAATTATATGCAGTTCTGTTCACCCAAGCGAATTTGTGTTGAAGTGCGTTATTTTACAGTTAAGTAAACCATACGAAATATCTATAATAGCATACAGTGAATAGCAATATTCATAGCGACAAAATTTGTATTACTGATGTAAAAAAAAAAAACGTTGACATGTCACAGTTCAGTATTTCTGTAACATGGATACATATTTACCCGGCAGATGTCGTGATGTGTCAGCGGTTATTAAACATAGAACCATCAAGTTGTGAATTCCGGTTCATAACATTTGATAATGTTAATGTTCAAAATGTGACACTCACAACGTATGAGGTAGGATTTATTAACATTCAAACATAAAAATATGAGGAAGGAATTTTGAGATGAATAAACGTATTAGTTTAACATAGGAGAATAGTAGAATGATTTACTTTTAACACGAGTAAATCGTTCCTTTCTTTGGTAACCTCAAACCTTAGAGAATATGTTTATCTCTCGGAAACCTAAAACTACAACTCGGTTTCATTTTCCGTTTGGCATTTCACTTCAATTATGTGGTTAATGCTCTTTCTACATCTCACCCAGGAAAACGGAATTCTCCAATTTTCCTCACTCCTCAACATGACACTATAAAGTAATAAAATATATATAATGTACATGTATATATAT
>NC_068981.1:133105671-133111332 GCF_001194135.2 Octopus bimaculoides
TATATATATATATATATATATATATATGCGCGTATGCATTCATTTGCAAGTACAGATATATAAGTTAAGTGCGTGTGTGTATGGATACATAGTCATTCATGTTACACACATATTTCAAGCAACACATACAGTAACACAACAGTAACCACAAAGTATAGAGAAGCGTATTCACTGCTATGATATATACATCTATACACACGCGTGTGCACCTTAACACCATCATAATACCACGCTATATCCCTCAAGACACAACAAAACTGCACTATCACACACGTACACATATTCACCAAACTAACCAGGACACACATATATACACTCACTCTCCACATCTACATGCAACCTCAGAGCTAATCGCATGCCTATACATATGCATACTCAGCGGAAGGCACACACGAACAATCATACGTGTTGTACACACCACTTTTTCTCTGGCAATACAAACCACCCTTCACAATAGCACAATATATTAACAGACGCAACATCAACAATCATACATACACATACATGTATACATACGTATATATATATATATATATATACATACATCGTGGCACTCCGTCGCTTACGACGATGAGGGTTCCAGTTGATCCGATGAACGGAACAGCCTGCTCATGAAATTAACGTGCAAGTGGCTGAGCACTCCACAGACACGTATACTCTTAACGAAGTTCTCAGGGAGATTCAGCGTCACACAGAGTGTGACAAGGCTGCCCCTTTGAAATACAGGTACAACAGAAACGGGAAGAAAGAGTGAGAGAAAAAGTTGTGGTGAAAAAGTACAGCAGGGTCCCCCCCCCCCTGCCTGCGGTCTGGGAATCGAAACCGTGATCTTACAACCACGAGTCTACTGCCCTAACCACTGGGCCATTGCAATTCCACGTATATATATACATACATACATATTCACATCAGTGACATACATTATAGATAGACGTACATCTTATAACTATATTATAACACCTTGACTACGCACAAGTAACGCACACAAATGCACACAAGTAGCAAACTAGACAGACGACATGCATACTTAGCCGTACAATACACACGTATGAGTCAGTTAATATACGAACACACGTACTCAAAACTAAACAGTATTAGGGATATACACATTCACATAGCCACAGGTTACATATGCTTAACACACAAGCATGCATACAGATACTTTGTAATAATAGATTCATATATACAAGTCTCTCAATGTACACGTGCACACTAAAAGTGAAATACATACACACGGACATACATATACATACAGGAATACTCAAGATCATGCAAGATGGCTCAGATTTACTGTCTCTGTTGTACGTATGAAATCACTTTCTTTCCCCTTAACTTCCGGTCATTCTAATCAGCGGCAATTTTAAACGTTACCTGACACACTATGAAACATTATAAAACTTAATTAATGGTGACAGAAGCGGTATTAATACCGGTAGCGGCCGGTTATCTCTCGCTTGTGATATAAACACGAATGCTTATATACAGCACAAGTCCATGTTAGAGGTTCTCTCGTGGTAAATAACACAGTATTTTGTGTTCTAAAGCAACATTCACATTTAAATGGAGATAAATATTACCTTTTTGTATTAATATTGCTTCTCTCGCTATTAATTACTTTTTAACAATACCACAAGTAAATTACATTGACCTCAGTATCTGACAGGTATTTCATTTCATCCACCCAAGAGAGATGAAAGCAAAAATTGGCTTAGGTGGAATTTGAACTGAGATCATTAAGAGCCGGACTAAATGCCGCTAAGCATTTTATCGCACGCGCTAACGATTCTGCCAGCTTGCCGCTTTAACTCTATTTATTCTTGTGGCAAGAGTCATTGACACCCCTGGAGGATTGGAAGAATGGACTAGCCGAACACTTGTAAAGAGTAATAGTCGAGTACAGAGCATTTTCGTATAAAGAAGTACGTCGTTAATTCTTTATTAGACACAAAGGCCCGAAACACAGAGTGGACGGCACAAGGATAAACAGAACAAGTGGGAAAAAAAACAAGAAAGGGGTGAAAGGTGAAATTATATAAAATGAAGATGAAATGGCCACTCGAATCCCACTCTCGGGTGGTTACATTTAACTGTTTTTGTTTTCAGTTTTTATCAAATTTTCATCATCAAAAATTTTACTTACTGTATTTACTAGTTCAGAAACTATATTACGTCTTTGTAATCCACGACGGGAGGTAGGGTTTCGTATTCTACCTCCTATACTAACGAGTCAATTAGTGAACCAAATGTTTATTTTAATTTTGTATATTTTTCTCTGTCGGTTAATATGCATTTGGTGTATTCTGGTTTCACCTCAGCTGGCAATCTCACTCTGATTACCGACTTAATCTTGGTAATCATGCGTTCGATTGCCGTGTTTTTGGCGTATGTCATAATGTGAGCCTTGTGTTTTCGGGGGATTTTGTAGGTCTGTGTGTTTTCTCGCGAAGTACATCGTATGAACACATTTATTAAACCTCCGCTGCATAATTTATCTATACCAACCTGTGGCAGGATATAAAAGTGGCGACGAGATATTCGAAGCTTGCGGAGGACGCTTAAATTTTCTTTGGTATTTTTAAGAAAAAATGATTTAACATGGAAGGCTTGTTGGCTCGCGTGGTACAGGAGCAACAGCAACAACAGCAATTAAAACAACTACAAGAGTAACAACAACAATACCAACAATTACTGATAGTAATGTTGAAGAAGTCTGAAAATACTTCAGGTTCATTCTCGTCAGACAGCGTAGCAAATTCAATTGGAGAATTTATTTATAACCCAGTATCACCTGTCGCACAAAGTCAGTTCACTTTTGGGCGCTACTGGTAACGTATAACCCAGTACAACCTGTTGCATCCACGGGGACAATTGATGAAATCTGGTAGAGGTTGCGCACTCGTCAGCCAAATTACCACCAGTAAAATATCTATCATGTCCCGTGAAAAGGCGGCAGATCGGCAGAAGTCGTTGAGTTTTGCTAGATGCCGGTAAGTGTCGATGTGTTAGTTCCACGTTGAACTAGCACCGAACATATAAGTTAACATTATTCGAATTACTGTGTGTTGGTCCCGTCGCTAGAATGTGGTAAGGGTTCGATTCCCCCCCTCACAGTATATCGGATGCAGCTGTGCAGTGTTAACCAGCTAGGGGAGATGTGATGAAAGAAAAATAAATAAACAGAAAGAAGAATATTAACTTCCAACAGAAGTTAATCTCAAAGAGGGAAATATTGCCGTGAGAGTCATTGACATTCCTTGGGGTTGGAAGCGTGGTAGTCGAGTAGAGAACGTTTTGGTAGTGTCTCGAAGTACGTCGTATGAACACACTGATTAAACCTCCGTTACATAATTTATCTATACCAACCTGTAGCAGGATATAAAAATTATATTGGTTTCAAATTTTGGCACAAGGCCAGTGCTTAACTGGTACTTACTTTATCGACCCAGAAAAGATGAAAGGCAAAGTCGACCTCGACAGAACTTTATGGTATATTACCAATTATCATATTACTAATTAGTTGAATATTCTGTAACTATTTCAAGAAGGCGTTGAGGATGAAAACCCATCAAAACTAGAACTCACACGATTTTAACTTGAGAATTTTATAATCCAAAGAAAATAAAGCAAAAACGAACGAAACACGAATTAATGTTAGTTAACCCTCGGTGAAATCTAATATTCAACAGTAACACATTCTTCATTCATTCACGTAAGTTTTCTGTATCAAGATAACATTCTGTGTTGTGTTCAGATATTTTGAGTTGCAAGGTATGCGTTCTTCTCTAGCAGTGGTGGTTATTAAACGAGAGTGATAAAACGAAAAATGTTTTGAAAAGGAAAAAAGGAATCGCTGATAATTTTAAAAATCGATTCTTGAAATGACTTTCCACTTTTTGGTAGTGATTACAATACGAGCAAATATGAGAAATTATATATATATATATGTATATATATATATATATATATATAGGTATGTCTGTGTGTATGGGTATGTATATATATATATATATATATATATACACACTGATATATATTTGTATATGTGTATATATATATGGCTATATATATATATACATGCATATACAAACGTACCTTATACACACATCTTGTTATGTGTGTATGTGGATGTCTAAAACTGCGCGTGTGCTCGGGTTTCAGTGCAAACGTATGGATATGTGTATTATAATATTTACATATGCATAATAACTCCCTTTTCTCCGCATCAATACAGGTATTGAATGAATAAGAAAATTGAAATTTAAAACCACTTTGTGTCTTTCAACAATAATTTTTCCTCCCTTCATGAGAAACCAGAAAATCCACCTACTCTTTGCATTAGATTTATATCGATTACAGTTTCAATTGAGAAATAGTACTGATTTGATGCAATAAAATTATTTTATTGCGTGGTATCTATTTCCCCCTTATTACTATGAATGAGATTACATTTTTGATTTCTCATCATTACTAATCTACACTTTGCTTGATAAATTGTTTTTAAATCTTGCTAAAATTTCTAGAACTATCCTCTCAGCCTACACATAGAAGTGAAGGCTGTTTGTCCGTTAAGTTGTCTAAAGCAAGTAGAAATTGTGACATGTTCAAGATTGCAGCTAAAGAAACATGGTCTTAATAGAATGTATATATTGATTTCTTTTGTGACATGGTGCAACCACCCAATACTGTAGAGGTGAATAAAACAGTAAATTATCACGTTAATATTTTACTTTTTATTAAGGACATTAAACGTGTAAGGAAAGCAAATTATCTTTCACTGTAGTCAGGTGTAAGGTAACATCGTTAGTGTCATGAAAGTAGGGAGCTACCTCTGAGTCACTGCTATCCCTGATTTAGCACTGATCCGGGATGCAACTCTCTCAGAAGCGTCGCGGTTATGGGTCAAATAGCTGAGGCGTTGTTGGGAGTAAGGCATGTGGCTCCTAAAACATGTCACCTGGAACACCAGTGAATGTACATATCATGATCTCACGTAAAACAGAACCTCTTCAGAGATTCGCATGGACGTCTGTGATCACCAGCGCCTGTGGCAATGACACATGAAGATATATGTGTGTGTGCGTGTGTGTGTATGCATGCGAGTGTGTGCATTTATATATACTCTATTTATCAACACACACACGATGTCGCTTGGGCGAGCATACATGGTTGCCAACATTTTCGAATTTATAAACTAGAATATCATACTGATGAGGAAATGAAGGTTTTTACTATTCTGATCCAGAAACGCGTCTATGAATAACAAAGACTGGTTAGTTTCGTTGTTTTTCTTCTTGTATTGCCTTTGTGAGTTACAAGTATTGCTATCTGTTCGAGTTTTAGCACTTTAACTGCTATTTCTGAATTTTGGTATGTGGTGAAGCAACTGTTGCTAATCCCTTAATTATGTTTATAAATTTAAAAGAACTTTTAAATAAGTTCTTTACCGATAATGGTTTTTACATATCGAAGTACTTGGTAAAAATTATTAATTATTAGTTTATTAATAAATTAATAATCCTTTACCCTTTTATTTGTAATATGTATATATATGTATGTGTATATATACTTATTCTTTGTAAGCCTAGTACTTATTTTATTGTTGTCTGTTGCCGAACCGCTAGGTTACGGGACGTAAGCACACCAGCATCGGTTGTCAAGCGA
>NC_068981.1:133113321-133117871 GCF_001194135.2 Octopus bimaculoides
TATATATATATATGTATATATATATGTATATATATGTATGTGTATATATACTTATTCTTTGTAAGCCTAGTACTTATTTTATTGTTGTCTGTTGCCGAACCGCTAGGTTACGGGACGTAAGCACACCAGCATCGGTTGTCAAGCGATGGTGGGGCGACAAACACAGACACACAAACATATCCATATATATATATATATATATATATATTTATATATATTATATATATATATATTTATATATTTATACGACGGGCTTCTTTCAGTTTCCGTCTTCTAAATCCATTCACAAGGCTTTGGTCGGCCCGTGGCTCTAGTAGAAGACACTTGCCCAAGGTGCCACGCAGTGGGACTGAACCAGGAACCATGTGGTTGGTAAGAAAGCTACTTTCCACACAGCCACGCATGCGCTTAACTTGATATACTTATTACCAATGAACACATGTCTTACTTCAACGATATAAATATCCATAGAATGTACACAAACCTGTTTTTCTCGTGGAAAGAACACATTATCTATACAGTCATTGACAAACGGTCTAACGATGAAAGATTGTCCTGAACGGTCGCTGAAGCTGCTAAAAATAACAACGAACTATCACCTTATGTTACAAAGGCATGGAGATATCAAAAATACAATTCTGTTTACATTATGCTTAGAAAAAATGGGATGGTTTCGCCCAGAAAAAGCTTTGATCATAGTTTGGATAAAACAGAGCTGATCTGCGGATATTAAGAACTAGCTTTTCAAAAAAGTTTGGTATATTTATCTTTGTCAGATAGGTAGGTAAATAAGTAGATGGTTGTAAAGAGGAATATATGTTTAGGAACAGATATAGATAGAAGGAAAAATCTATTGACCGTCGATATACGAATGGATAGAATGAATAATAAATTGATACAGAAGGATAGCAAAAGTTGTTTTAGAATGAAAGCGAAAGGTTATGAGATTTCAATGCAATAAGTGCGACAGAGAAAGATGTTGTTTTAAATTCTTTTTCTGGTTTCAGTTAATGAATTTTAGCCATGTTGTGTTATCACCCCGTCTTCAGGTTTTAGTATTTTCTGCACTGATTTTGAACCCGAACTTGGAGATACTTTTTCAAGATGGCAAATTAATTGAACTAATCCATCCTTGCTTCCTTCTGTTCATCTATGTCGTCAGTAAATCTTAAATTTACTTAGCTCCTCCTGCGACAGCATGGTTTTCAAAGAAATCATTCATGATCCCCACCAAGAAATTGTTGAAGATACTGGCGGAAAGAAACGCATCAGCTCTGGTGGACTCCTATGTTGATGCAGAACTACATCGTGATGGTGCTTTGTGCGTGTTCTACACTTGTTGCTTTGATATAAGTCGAATTCTGTTCCACGACGAATTTCAGCAATAGAGCATCACGCAAGGATTTATCTTTATCTCTTATTTGTTTCAGTCATTAGACTGCGGCCAAGCTGGAGCCCGATCTTGCAGCTATTTAGTCGAACGAAGTAACCCAATTACTTACATTTTTAGACCTGGTATCTATTCTGTCGAATTCCTTTGCCGAAGCGCTAAGTTAATGGGACATAAACACACCGGTTGTCAAGTGGTAACGGGTCAAATACAGAGACAAAGACCACACACACAGAGATACGTACACACACACACACACACACGCACGCACGTACGCACGCACGCACGTACGCACGCACGCACGCACGCACGTACGAAATCACAGAAGGCGGGATTATTTCAGTTTCTGCCTACAAAATCCATTCAAAAGGCTTTGGTTGGCCCGAGAGTATAGTAGAAAGTACAAGCAATGGAATTGAACACAGACCCATGCGGTTGAGGAGCAAACTTCCTACCACACAGCCACGTCTGTGAATACATGGCATTAATTTTCGCAGAGTGGGTGAAATTTGAAGAATTGCTCAGCATTGATTCTACCTCTGTAGAAGTCCGCTTGATAGTCGACTGGAATGTTTTTTCCTAAATGCCCCAGTCTCTTCAGGACGATTCGCAGCATTATCTTGCCAACAGTTTCATCGAGATCTCGAGCTGTAGAAATACAGAGAAAGATAGAAGTGCTGGAAATGAGATATTACGACAAAAGCTTAGGCATCTTGTACTTGAAGAGCATCTGAAGCGGGCAGGCCCATGAAGCCAGATAGCATCACATTGGGCACCGTGAAGACCTCACAACAGTGGAATAGATTAGTAGGCATTAATAGTCGAGCATGGTCACAAGTTTACGCTCTCTCTCTCTCTCTCTCTCTCTCTCTCTCTCTCCCCCTCTCTCTCTCACACACACACACACGCATATATATGTATATATATATATGTGTGTGTGTGTATATATATAAGTATATATATATATATATATATATGCAATGTATATATATATATATATATATATATACACACACGCCAGCATTTCGAACACCTTTCATCTACTAAATACCAATTCAGAAAATATGTATCAACCTCAGGCCACCGTAGATGACACGTGTACAAAGTTCCACGTAGTAAGATCGAACCCAGAGCCAATTGGTTGCGAAGATAGATATTTAAAGATAGAAACGTAGACTATGTGCGCAAACGAGTTAACTACGCAGATGAACTGCTTATCAGAGAAAGAATTAATAAAAAGCTAATAAGAAAAGAGATGCAAAAGGAAAATGAAATAAAACCTAAACATTAGCTCAAGTTCAGAATAATACACTCGCTTTTATCGCCTACTCCCTACCTTTTCTTGCTCTGTCTGAATGTTATCTATAACCCATATGACCTTCGATTTATTGGAACTAATACATTTCAGAAACCTTTGTCCTTTCTGATGCATGACTACTCCCAAGCTGCCATGAACTTAACCAGTTGTAACTCTACTAAAAATTTACCTTCAAATTCAGCTGCTTGCCATATCAGTTTATATAATTACGAATATTGCTAGAATATTAAGACACGTAAGGCCTTGAATTCCTGTTTGTGTTCGGTGGTGTTATGGTGTAATGTATGGCATGAGTCAAGCGAGTTTAATGTTGTGTGTATAGCATTTATAATGATGGTAACGTTGGTATTTGAGGGGTGAGGGTCATTGATGTAGAAGATGATGGTGACAGGTCAAACTGGTGTAACATTACAATAATTTATTGAATTCCTTTTTACGGTCTTGTTCAGGTTTCTTCAGTGTCAGGAACAAGATTCTCTGTTCAAAACGAAATCAATAAACAACCGAATGAGAATAATTCTGTTCTTTCTTGTATGATTTCTGCAAGTAAATGCCACGTTCTTTGTTATTTCGTACTTTAACAACTTTGGCAGAATATTTATTTAAAGATATCATTTGAAATGTCTTATAGAAAATTTCTGATCAGCAGTTCTTTGAATTTTAGCATTTCATAATATTTCAAATGAGGTAACTTCTTCCATACAGACAAGTAATCAAATAATTTTTAATGGGAATTATTGATAAAATACAAAAGTCCCGTGTCTTCTGAAAGATGGTATTGAACATTTTAAACCTGAGTCGTCAACCTAAAATCCTAGCCATTGGTTAATTCTTTGAGGCAGTCTACTTTATTCCCAGTAGAATACTAACTAAAATAGACCTACGTTCAGATGCATTCTAGCTATGATCACTTCGTCTTTTTATGTCTGGTATTGAGTATCTAGGACTGCATTGTCTAATATCGGCTTCCTTTTTATACGATGATTTGTAATTTGAGGTTGCTATTCGAGCAACCATACAGAAGCTATTTCCTTGATGTGGTGGTAGAGATGTGGTGGTAGAGAGTATTCCATCGAAGAAAAACTAAAGTACTCTCAAGCAAACAATACTTTAGTTTATCTCCGATGGAGTACTCCTCCCCATCGCTCTCTCTGTCTGTCTGTCTCTCTCTCTCTCTCTCTCTCTCTCTCTCTCTGTAACTCCTTTTTAAGCAGCAAAAGTGCTGACAATCACTTAATATGATTTACTAAGGAATAAAACAAAAAGGATGCTTATGGAAGGTGAAATGTGATGTTGG
This sequence comes from Octopus bimaculoides, assembly GCF_001194135.2. NCBI lineage: Eukaryota > Metazoa > Mollusca > Cephalopoda > Octopoda > Octopodidae > Octopus > Octopus bimaculoides. The sequence continues at coordinate 133,117,327 of NC_068981.1, forward strand.
GACGTTAATTTATTTCCAAACGATAAAGATGCGATTCCTACTGGGCAATGATTTGCTTCCTCATTCTATAGCGTTCGTTAATTTTCTGCTTTGCAATAAATACGGATTTCTTCTAAAAATACACTACTTCAAATAATTACTTGAGTAGCTAATTTACATGAGAGAAGACTGTGAAGCTTGCATAATGATAACTTTTCATTCGTCGAAGCTTCACAATGTATTCTCCGCCTAAAGGCTCACAGTAACGTGTACACTGTATGGCTAAATATAATTATTTTAAAAATTTATTTTTAACGTAGTATGAGATTAGTTCTTAATTACGGATTGCTTCTGTTGTAATTTGAAAAAATAAAGTCAAAGATTAACACATATGGTTAAAAAGTTCGCTTTGGAATCACGTGGCTTCAGGTCCAATTCCACTGCACAGCACCTTGGGTAAATACTCTGAATTTGGTTGACAGGATCTGTGTGGGAGCCCGTCGTGTAAGTATTTATATACATACGTGTGAGTGTGTGTGTGTGTGTGTGTGTGTGTGTGTGTGAGT
>NC_068981.1:133117881-133120790 GCF_001194135.2 Octopus bimaculoides
GTGTGTGTGTGTGTGTGTGTGTGTGTGTGTGTGTGTGTGTGTGTGTGAGTGTGTGTGTGTTTATTTCCGACCATTTGATAATCGGTTCTCCTTTCCTTGCGTTGCCGCAACATAGAAGTTCTACATAAGACATCAATGAAATCAGTACCAGACTATTAAGAAATATATACTGAGGTCAAGTAAACTCTTCAAATGCGGTGCCCCAGCATGGCCATAGTCCAATGACTGAAACAAGATAAAAGATATGGTGAATATAAGTGTTTGAAGAATATCCAAGTTTTATAATTATATAATTGGGACCCATAGAACAAAGCTTTATATTTCGTGTAGGTCAGGTTACCTATAGTTTAGATAACAGTAGAGATTTACTGCTCTATATGACTACTTTATTATTCTCTTTATTATTAAGCTGATTAGTCAACCATCTTTCTTCCTGCTAGAGAGTAATAACCTTAAATGATGAACTGTATTAATGAGAAAATCCGAACAGATTAACTTTTCTAATGCTATTAGTTATTCAGCCAGTAAGCTGACTCGGTTTTCTTATGTTACGAATCTTTCCGTTGACTAAAATATGGTATTCCAATATCTATAAGAAGAAACTCACAAATGACTGATGGGAAAAAAAGTCTAAATTTATTTAGAGACTAGGTTAAACAAGCATAATGCGATATTCATTCCAATAACTTTTTAAGTTTATTTAGAAATTAGAGCTAGCACTGATTTCTATAGAAAAATCTGTAGAAATAACTTTAAAAAAGTGATTGAATAGCACTGCTAACAAAGGTGGGACACAGTATTGGATTACAAGCCTTGTATACAATTGGTCGTATATTATGGTTGCATAATGAAATATGGTATCCCTACCAGCAGTTAATCTTTCAAATAAATATACTTGCCGTAATTGACCACACGACATTATGATTCTTTCCAAGACAAAGAGTCATAATGAGGCATTTGTTTCTTAATGATGTCGCTTCCTTTACGGTATCGAATTACCATCTGAGTTCAAATCCCGTCGAAGTCAGCTTTATTTTTCATCCTTAGGAGGTCGAAAAGAATGATGAAGTGCCAGTCAAGTGTCTGGGTCAATGGAATGGATTAATCAGCTCCCATTAAAATAACTTGTGCCAAAATTTGAAACCGTTTTAGCGTCAAATTCCTGACAATAAAGACAGGCATGTATGTGTAGGAAGGAGTTTTGCTTCCCAACTACATGCTACCAGATTCAGCCCCTCTGCACGACACTGTGATCAAATGTCTTCTACAATATCTTCGGACCGAGCAAAATATTGTGACTGGATTTGGTAGACGGAAACTGAAAGAAGCGTTGCTAAAGTCTACTAATTGTATCTTATCTTTTATTATTTCAACTATTAGACTACAGCCATGATTGGATCACTGCCTTGAAGAATTTTAGTCGAACAAATTGATCCCAGTACTTAATTTTTATTTTTAAGCCTGGTATTTATTCTATCGGTCTCTTTTGCCGAACCGCTAAGTCACGGAGACGTAAACACACCAGCACCGGTTGTCAAGCGGTGGTGGGGTACAATAAACACAGACACAATCGCGCACACACACACACACACACACACACACACACACACACACACACACACACACACACACACACACACACACACACACACACACACATATATATATATACATATGTATGTATGTACTTATATATATTTTTATAGCAAATTAGGTCATTTTCATTATTATTATAATAAAGTATTTTCAATGGATCAGTTTTGAGCTCTCATTTAAATCGAAATATATATATATATACACACACCCATTTCCTTATAGAGCATTGACAGCAGAGAAGTAATCATTTCATTTTTAAGTGATTATATGTAAGGTGGTGAGCTTGCAGAATCGTTACCGTGCTGGACGATGCATTAAGCGGCATTTACTTCTAGCACTTTGCGTTCTGAGTTCAAATTTCGTCGAGGTCGACTTCACCTTTCATCATTCCGAGTTCGATAAAATGAGTACCAGTCATGTACTGGAAGAGGTGGGGGTGGTGGTGATGTAATTGATTTCTCTCCCTCCTCTGAAAATTGTTAATCTTGAGCCAATATTGAGAAAAGATTACAGATAGAGATGAAGACGACGAGCTAGCAGAATCGTTAACGCACCGAACAAAATGCTTAATGGCATCTCTCTCAGCGTTACGTTCTGAGATCAAATTCCGCTGAGGTAGACTTTGACCTTCGCCTTTTCTGGGTTACTAGAATAGGTATCAGCTCAGCTTTGGGCTCAATGCAGTTGACTAACTCCCTCCCCCTAAATTCCAGGTCTTGTGCCTATAGTAGAAAGTATTGTTACTCATTTTGGTGGACAGCACCGTTGAGCAAGCTGTGTGAAACTGGTTTCGATGTTCGATTTCAAATATTCCTCGTTTTACCTAACTCGCAGTGCTAATGCGTCTGAAAAGGCATAAAGGTAATTCCTCCTCACTCCTTTCTCGTGTACAATTTCCATACTTCATAGAAAGGAACTTGGTTCATTTTACAAAATTACAACTGGAACAATTATGAAAATATACAAGCAAGCAAATAACGCAAATTAAAATATTATTTTCCTCAATACTGTTTCGAAATTTAACACAGTAATAGAATTTTTTGAAAAAATAGAGAGAGAATAATGCAAATCAATGCGCAAGAAAAATCAGATTAGTTCTTTTTTTTTTTCTTCTTTCCCTACTGAAATTTCCATCAGAAGACGTCAACTGTTGAACTTAATACATTTTCCATTTCTCTCTTCTTTTAACTTTATATTCATTCTTCCATTAAAAAAAAAGTTCTTTACAATTCTTTCTGTTTGCCTATGCGTCTCCCCACCTTTCCGTGTATATATGTATGTATATATATATATATATATATATATATATATAT
>NC_068981.1:133120900-133125962 GCF_001194135.2 Octopus bimaculoides
ATGTTTGTGTGCGTGTGTATACAGATACCCATATATATATATATATAAACAGATGCCTACACACACATATATATACACACACACAAACATATTCACACATACATCCCCACCTCTCTCTCCCTCTGCCCCTGTTTCTCTATTGTGCATTTTCTGTTTTAGTCCTACTTAGTTGTCTAGCTACGTGTCAACTTCAATTTGTATTTTAATTTCATATTTTCTTAGACTCTATTTATTTTTCAATAACTTATCGAATTTCTGTCAGTTTTCATAGTGTATATTTTTCAGCTAATTGTCAATTGAAGGTTGGCAAAACAATTCAATTTTGCCAACATTATATGCCACACACAGTGAATAATGCTAAAGCTGTAATAATATATTTCGCCTAAAATTAGCCACAGCTATTAAATTGGCTATAGAAATAGGGACATACGTGATTGATCTTTCCATATATTTCTATATATTGTATGAATAAAATCTAATCTCCTGCAACAGCAAGAGATTAAATTTTATTCTCTCAATCAGATATTAATACAGAAATAAACGGACAAACAATATGCAAAGTGAATATTTTAGTAAAATGCTAACATCAGCCGAGCGGCGAGTGATGAACGAATGAATCTCTTTACAGTTTAAATAGCTTTAATTTCTTTTTTTGATATGCACAAAGCTACTATTGTGTAAGAGTGAGGAACGAATTGAAAGTGTGACGTTTACAACTTCCAGTATTTACAAACTGTGAAAGTCAATAATTTCTTACACTCACCACAAACAATGTCACCAATTTGTACTGGAGTCAGTGGACTCAGATTAATGACATGCATAATACGATACAAGAGCAGGCATGGTTCTGTGGTTAAGTAGCTTGCTTTGAAACCGTGCTGTTTCAGTCCCAGTGCGCAGCACCTTGGGTGATGTTTTTTACTAAAATCCCGGGCTGACAATTGTTTTGTAAGTGAATTTGATGGAAGGAATCTGTAAGTTAACCATATCTATACTTATACTCCTTTGTGTGTATGTGTGTAAGTGTGTTCACGCGCACGCATACCTTTGTGTTTGTCCTGCCTACCGCCTGACAATTGGTAACCTAGCGGTTCGGCAAAACTGTCCAACAAGATAAATACCAGACTTAAAAAAACGTAATTCCTAGGGTCGATTTGTCCGGCTACGCCCTTCAAGGCGGTGCCCCAGCATGACCGCTGTCCAATGACTGTAAGAAGTTAAGTGAAAAAAAAAAAAAGAAATGAACACAAACAAGTATTTCCATGACATGCGATGAGAAATAAGGAAAAGAACACAAAATAGACACGATCAACCTGAGATTTTCAAATTTTAGAAAAAGATTTAAAACGATTTGTTGGAATGCATTTAGCGTGGCATCGTACAGTCTTTCTCACTCTCTACTCAGTTGAACAGATGAAAAGCAATAACCAAACGAAAACAAAAACAAATTATTCTTCTCCTACGTAATGCACTGTTTTAACCTCTTAACATACAAGTATCTTTCGATTTCCATACAAAAAATATCATATCCTTTTTATTATTTATTTTAAATCTGTATTTAAGGAAGAATAAGTACACAAATTATTTTGGATCAGTTATGATTTATTATGAAATTACTGACAGAAATGATAGTTACTGAAAGTTAATGATAGAAAAGGAGAATAACGTCATGCACGAAGTATTTCGCGTTAGAAATAAGTGACAGATACCTCAGGGTACAGTGAACATATATTTTCGTTCAAATATGTATTTACTAGACATCTCTGAACAACAATGCACGGCATAATATGTTAAGAGGTTAATGCAACGCGTTTTCTTATTTTAGTCTTTATGAGAACTCAGCACTGAGTGACACTTATAGTAGAAACAGCTGTAAGCTAATGTCAATGATTGCGTAAGTTTTGTTCTTTCATCACTAACCGTCATTAGGCTGTGTAGGGATCTGAAGTTCCATCACCTGGTTGTCATTATCGCTATGCCTAAACACCCTTATAACATGCACGCACACACACACACACACACACACACACACACACACACACGCACACACACACACACACACAAATTGATTGATACATACACACATGTAGTAAGTGAGAAGGGATCAGATAATCCAGGACAGCACTCCTGCGAGTGGGGTCTATCTGGTATTATACGAAGGAGAATTTATCTAAGAGAAACATCCATGTCTACACACACGATGTTTAATTTGTCTTCCATACGTTATTCAAACAACTGTAAAACATCGAACAGACTTCATTTACACTCACACACTCACACTCACACTCTGTGTGTGTGTGTGTGTATGTGTGTTTCTGTGGATGTGCGTGTATTTGTGTATGTGTGTACATGTATGTACTTAGAATAAGTTTTTGAAGGACGAGAGAAGTCAAATTAATGTTACATACATTTCGATGCACGGCCACTGGTTTCGTATTACATACAATAATAACACTGCGCAGCAAAGACTTTGCTACTGGGGTAAATGTATGTGTTATAGACTAAATCGAGGATGTCGATTCCGAATCCGCACTCAGAATTGTTCTAACATGTCAGGATTTTGAGTTATGTGCATGCGCAAGATAAGATTATACTTTCGTTTAGATATCGGCCGTAATATAAAATTTCTTAAAATAAAAGCCGTCTTCATTCAAAATGAAAGAAATTACAGCAACATAACAAACGATAAGAAAGTTCATTATTTAGCTTAGCAATAGAAGGCGCTGACGTATTGTGTGCACACGCCAAATACATCAGTTTGTTCTTGGTAACTCTCAGTGTTGTTTGCGCTGCCATCACATTTGGCATGTGTATCTCTCGCTCTGCGTGATTACTGTTTTAACTGTGTTCATTGTGTTAGATCATGAATAGGAGAGGTTGTGTCAATCACCCAGACAACTTTTGTTATGTCTGTGGAAAATTTACTTCGTGTGACCAGCTGAAGAACATTGCCACAATATTAAAAACTGCCTATAAATATTATTTCAGATGTAAAGTTGGGGACCAAGACAAGAGATGGACACTTCATATATGCTGCACCGTGTGCTACTCAGAGCTTACACAGTGGCTGAATGGAAAACGGAACGGAATGCTTTTTGCTGTACAAATGGTATGGCGTGAGCCAACTACTCATGTCTCTGTTACTTTTGCATGACTAATATTAGTGGGTTCTCAAAGAAAACCAAAGCAAAAATTGTGTATGCTGAGTGTAAGTCGGCTCTAAAACCGGTTCCACCTGACTTCGAGAACCCTGTCCCAGTTCCCCTCTCACATGATTCTTTTGAAGACCTTGACTCGTCGCACGATGAACACCTTGATTCTCCTATCCACGAAGAGTACGTAGTTGATTCTATGAAAAATGAGCCGCGCTTGTTTAATCAAGATTTGAATGATTTAGTAAGAAACCAAGAGTTGTCAAAGGAGAAGGCAGAAGTTTTGAGATCTAGACTACAGCAACAGAATTTCCTACAGCGAAGTACGAAAATGTTCATTTTCCTTTATCGCCTTGAAGGCTTATCTATCTTTTCTAAGTCAGAAAATAATGCTTGTTTCTGTACTGATGTTAATGCACTCATGCAAAAACTAGGACATGTGCATGTGGCTAACGAATGGAGATTGTTTATAGATTCGAGTAAGGTTAGCCTCAAAGCTGTATTGTTACATAATGGTAATGAAAAACCTTCCATTCCTGTGGGTCATGTTGTCGGTATGGAAGAAACTTATGAATCGTTGGAAGTCATTCTGAAAGGAGTTAATTACTCAGTTCATAAGTGGAATATTTTTGGTGATTTAAAGGTGATTTTCATCCTCCTAGAACTGCAGCTGGGATATACCAAAATTATGTGCTTCTTGTGTGTTTGGAACAACCGCGACAACAGCAATCATTACACTGTAAAAGACTGGCCTAAAAGAGATGAGCACATAGTTGGTCGATACAATGTGCAGCATATGCCACTGGTAGACCTCAAAAGGTCTTCTTTTCACCCCTTCACATCAAACTCGGCCTCATGAAAAACTTTGGAAAAGCAATGACGCACGATGGTTGTGGTTTCCAGTACCTAAAAGTAAAATTTGGTGCAGAGAAAAGTGACGCAAAACTGAAAGCAGGCATTTTCATTAAACCTGCGATCAGAGAATTGATGTCTGATAGCAAATTCAGAGGTAAACTGAACCAAGTTGAGCTGACGGCATGGAATTCCTTCGTGTTAGTTGTACAGAACTTTCTTGGAAATTATAGAGCTGGAAACTATGCTGATTTAATAAACAACATGCTAACAGTGTATGAAAGAATGAGATGCCGAATGTCCCTTAAAATGCACTTCTTGCATTCTCATCTCGATTTATTTCCAACGAATCTTAGTGCAGTTAGTGATTAGCATGGTGAGAAGTTCCACCAGCACATATTTGAGATGGAAACGATGTATTAAGGCCGGTTCAATCCACACATGATGTGTGACTGCTGCTGGTTCCTACAACGGGAGAATAGCACGGTGCATAAACGCAAGAGCAAGTGTTTCAAACATTTCTGAGCTGAGCGTATCAAAAATAAAGACAGTATTCCCTTAACATAAATATACTATGTATCATTAAATTATAATATTATTTCCTTTGAATTATGCGCATAACTCAAAATCCTGACGTGCTACAACAATTCCGAGTTTTGATTCGGAATCAGTGTACTTGATTTAGTTTAGTACAGCACTATTTGTCTAGGTAGCAGACAATAATTTTTTTGCTGTAGCCCAGTGTTATATAATGTTATGTATTAAATCTAGAGGCAATTAACTTCGTCAGACATTCTTATTTTGACTCACAACTGCATATAAACGCGTAAAATCGACTTCCCATATGCACTACTTTCTGAGATACTAGAGGATACATTCTGGCTGCAGTGAAAGGAAATGGCTTTAAGCTGATATTTGAAACTGCACCGATAAAGTTATGTTTGTTGAATGCTTGTCACGAGAGAAGTTTGCATTAAAGCTGAAATTTAATAACAAAAATATTAAATATTTAAGAAATAATAATAATAATAATAATAATAATAATAATAATAATAATA
>NC_068981.1:133125972-133128547 GCF_001194135.2 Octopus bimaculoides
ATAATAATAATAATAATAATAATAATAATAATAATAATAATAAATTTACTATGAATCTTTCGTGTATCTTTTTTTTTATTTTTTGTCTATGCTGATTGTAAATTTTAGTTCACTTGTCTTCAACAACATGAACAACAACCTCAATCAGATCAACAACTATAACTATAGCAATAACTACACAGAAATTGTTTCCAAACATATTTTATTTTAAATGCACAATTTTTCAATGATTAAAAATAACATTTTAAAGAGATTTAATATATTTCTATTTTTATAAACTGATTTATGGAAATAGTCACTTAAGTAACCCAATCGCTTTTACACAGCATTCAGTTAAAATGTACAAGACAGCAATGTCTCAACGTGTATCAACATACGCATATGTATGTGAGTGTGTGCGTGTATGAGTGTGTGTGCATTTGTGTGTGTGTTTATGTGTATGTGTGCATGTGAATGCATGCATGTGTGTGTGTGTGTGTGAGTTTGTGTGTGCACATGTTTGTGTGTGGAGAGCAAATCAGAGGATCAGTCATCACAATTTCCAATAGCACTGCAAATAAATACTACAGACAGAAGATCTTCAAGTAGCATAATGTTTACTTGCGGAAGGCGGCGGAAAATTCAACGTGTAATGTTTTATAAATGTTCTTAATTCAATTTTGATGCATAAATGTATAAATCTTCATGACATTGTTTTCATTGTGTCAAAAATTTCTACTATGTCTTCCATTTCCTTCCATAATGGAACGTATTACAAGCGTAACGCTCAAACACATGTCGTTACAAGCAGAATAATATTATATAGATTATTGAATTAAGGCGTCTTGCCAACTGGAATAAGAGACTGAACGTTGGACAAAGTGCCTTCAGTAATTTAGATATAAATTCCAATCCCGGCGAGGTAATCTTTGTGTTTTATTTACTAACGAAAGAAAGCACACGACTGAGATACTGGAGGTTGACTAAATGGGTTATATTCATCATCGAAATTTGTAATTTTATGCAGATGTAAAAAAAAAAAAATTATTATTACTGAAGGGGTGAGGATGGATCTTTTGTTGTTGTTGTTTAGTTCCTGGTCAGCTCAAACGCATTCCAGTAGGACTTGTGGATCTGTAATTCTAAATGTATAGCTCCACTATATAAAACGGTGGGATGTAACTTGTGTGAAAATTGGCTGGTATTTCTAGCCGGTCGAAACGTACCTACTGCAGTAGATTTAAGGAAACGGTAGAGCACAGGCCAAAGTTGTATGACATATATTGAGCAAGCATTTCCTCTCCGACCTGATCAGCATCTGCACAAAAATGTTATGAAGGTACTGCTTCCCAATGAGATATGACTTGATAATAATTAACTACTCGATATCCGTAGGATATCAAATGGTTAAATGAATATATACACCTCTCATACCTCCTAACTTTTTATATTAGAAAGAAAGAAAGAAAGAAAGATGCATACAAATGTGATAGACATAATAATTGAAGGAATCCTAGTAGAGAAGAATGTTGGCACTTATTACTTACTCGAAATTTAACAGAAACAAACGCAAAATCTAGAGTTCAGTGATTGGAAGAAAATTATTTTAAATGTCCCTTTTCTATGCATTAATTAGCTTTTTAATTTAGAATAATACTATCTTTAATATTTCTGCTGTCTAGTTGTTGTTTAGCAAATCACGCCGTCCAGCCCTGACTATCTCTCGTTGGATAAAAATCAGCATGCTGACCTTGACCTTTGTTACTGCGTCTGTCTTTCCACTTTAGTCATTTACCCCTTCCATTAGCTGAATTTTAACAAAAACTGCAATAATGTCGACATGTAGAATATTCTATATGAATCCATATGAAAAGCAATGGTTTCCTATGAGAAATATTGAAGACAGCCTTGTTTGAATAACTTAAAACGTTCTATTTAAACTGAACGTTACGATCTGCCAGTACAATGTCCTGAACAGCTGTAATTGAATGGCTGGTTTTGTGTTGCTGACACAAATTATTGAAACTGAAGCGTCAAGTACCGACCGTTAATACAGCTAGCCATTCTTTAACTACAAAAGCACATACTTCAAAACATAAGGCTGCGCGTTAGATCTGCTAATCAGATGTCATTTAAATAAACATCTATTTGAAATCTCTTCAGCAAGCGTTGCATGTAATTACACGCAGGAATAAAGTTAGATTTCTATAGAAATTTAAAAAATAAACGAATCACTACGATGTTACATTAGCAAAAACATAATTGCAGATATTTTTATTCAGAAATTTCTTTTGAATATATTTTCCTGAACAACAGTTATGAATATATCAGTTAAGTTTAAAGGTTTTAATCAAAACGTACTTTTCTACGGTGTGATTAAAACATACGCATGCTCATACACACGCGCCTACACACACACGGCTGTACACGCATCTCCTCACGCATATATACACATTCTGAAACGTAAGCAATTAGATTGGAAATAAGCATTCCTGCATCAGTAAACACTCATAGGCTTCGAAATTTTTCTTCGAAAAATAAAACACATACATAAATATGTTACACATACACGCAAGCTATATATATATATATATAT
>NC_068981.1:133133365-133134119 GCF_001194135.2 Octopus bimaculoides
TATATATATATATATATATTTATATATATAATATGTGTGTGTGTGTGTATTGATGTGCTTACGTCTCCGTAACTTAGCGCTTAGGCAAAAGCGATACAATAAGTCGCAGGTTTTTATAAAATAAATACTGGAATCGATTGTTCGACTAAAATTCTTTAAGGCGGTGATCCAGCATGGCCACAGTCTAATGAGTAAAACTAGTAAAAGATAAAGATAGATGGTCATGTCTAGAACGCTACTAATCTTAGGTTAGTCCCATCCTCCGACTTCAGGCGATGTAACAACATCAGCGATGGGAACAGCAATATTTAAACATCATTCTACTCTAGGCACTAGCTTGAAATTTTGAAGACTGTAGTGTGTTGAATAACAGCATTTTTAATTATGAGGTCTAATACACATTTTACCATAGGTTTCTTCGACTATGTGTCATGTGGAAATACAGTACGGTAGGAAAATTTTGCTCGATCAAACGATGGGAGGTCTCAACCCATACATACATACATACATACATACACACACATACACACACACACACACACACACACACACAATCTCTCTCACACACACACGCACACACATATTTATATCTCAGAAAATGGTATTTCTACGAGTAAATTTAATAATTTTCGGGTTTCTTTCCTATGCTGTATATTACAAAATACACTATTTACATAAATCTCCATAAGTAAAATACTATATTTTTGTATTTATAGAAACATTCAGAAATGTGAACAAACAAATAGCTACTATT
>NC_068981.1:133134525-133135584 GCF_001194135.2 Octopus bimaculoides
TATATATATATATATATTATATATATATATTCTACAAATGTATTGATTATTATTACCGAAATAAGTAACAATGTCAGTGTACGGTATGTGTTCTGGCATTTTAGTTAGCTCAGGAACTTAAGCCACGAGGTATACACACGATAGTTATTGTTACTTTACTTTGGTATATGCCATATCTAGACTTTTAGCTCTTAATTTAAGGTGACTTCTCAAAGGGAAAAATAAATAAATAACACAGAATGACAGAATGAAGAAATGTGACAAATATATCTTCAGGCAGAATCAATAAAAAAGAAAGAAGAAAAATAACAGGAATGAATATAAGTTTAGCACTATTGAATAGTCGAAACATATTTCTCACCCAAGACGTTTATAAGAATACAGCATACATCCATACGTCCATTTTATTTATTTATGCATTTATTTATTTCGGTTGAAACTTTTATCTGATTTAGGAAGAAACTATTTAATTATGAGTAAATAGAAAAGATTGTAAAGGAAGAAGTTATAGTAGTTAAAGTTACATAGAAAAATTGTGAAAAAACATGTAAGGTTTTGCATTGCGGGTTGAATCGTCAAAACTACACCCAAGCACTGTACTTATTCTAACATTAACGGCAAACTGGGCGCTATCATACTTGATGCAATAAGCAATGAAATTCTATAGAATTAAAATTACACCTAATGGTGTATTTTAATTAAAATTTCCAATAACAAGTATGTTAGTGCCCACTTTACCATTAATTTTTAATGCAGCAGGCGTTCATGACTATTTCTTCCCAGTCATTATTTAAATTTCAACATTACTAAGAGAACTAATAAAGCAGCTTGTATTTATATACATGGATATATTTGTGAGTGCGCATGTGTGTGTATGTGCGTGTGTGTGTGTTGTTAAAATAGGTTATTATATTAAAGCAATTTTGAGAGTAATAGCAGAACATTTACTGATCGAGGGATTCTATACTGAAACTACTTTCAAACTTATTATAAAGATTAGGTTGACTGGGTTTCCAAATTTCGCCTATTGACTTGCCCAACTAAGTGTGCATAAGCATG
>NC_068981.1:133135773-133137124 GCF_001194135.2 Octopus bimaculoides
TGTATGTATGTGTGTTTGCTTATATACATATATAGATATCTGTAGATGTGTATGTGAAGTAAGAAATTTTAAATAAGAATTTAACACAGGTTCAAAAGCTTCTAAGATTATAAAAGATTAAAAGTAATTCGATTTTGAAAACGTATCAGCATTAAAATGTATGCACACACAGAAAAACAAAACACACACACACACACACACACACACACACACACACGCATACAACACACGCATACAAATTTAATAGAAATATAAACTACATAAAATCGCTACAATTTAAGTCATCGATGTTTAACAAATTAATTTTGTTTTCAGATTCGGTATCCGGGTAACGCTAGGTACCACTGTAGACATAAAATATTTCAAGAATGTTATAAATTGGTCTAAACATTTTCAACGCTCGTCTTTGGCTTATCATTTGAATTCCTAGACTTTTTATTGCATTTTCAATTTTTATATATTTATATCTTTGTCATTCATTCGGTTCTCATTGTGCCTTGTAGCACTTGAGGCGACAGCAATATCATTCCACCTTCGAACACTGAAAGCGTCCTTGACAGCTTGTTCCATTGTTAACCCTCTGCTTTTAAGATCTTTTGTTATTGTTATCTGCCACGTTTCCTTTGGTCAGCAAGTCTTCTTTAACTTGTGGAACCCATTGCAAAGTAATCCTGACAATTGAGTTCGGTTTATAGCGACAAACTCAACCCAGCCATTTTGATCTCCTTACGCCTATATAGTAAGACGTTAAAATATTTATCAGGTGTTTTTTGTCACAAATATATTTGAACTAATTTTTAAAATTTGCTTAGTTCACAACACTACTTAGTGTGCATAACATGTTATTTATTTCAGCCTAGCGGCTGATCGTAAGGCTCTGTAATATTCTTTACTGATTTTCTATAAAGGAAGCTATAGTTTCCAAATTCATCTCAATGTTGTATCTTTTGTGTAGTATGCGGTACTGACGATAGTTAAGGAGTTAAAATTGCATTTATGTGAATACCAGAGGGCGTCTCGAGATGACCGATGGAGTTTCGACATTTAATATATGTGGCGAGAATTTATCCACGCCAAACAGTAATGCAACAGGGTTTTTTACAGCTTAAATACACCAAAAACAAATTTGAACAAATTTAGAAATATATTCTTTAAATTCCAATTATTCAAATTGTAGAAGGAAGTGTTAAAATATGCAATACTTTTCTGAAGTTTAGCATGTTTCTTTTTACTGATTTCCCATAATAAACTGCTTATTTAATAAATATCAGCCCTTTCATGAAAATTGCAAAGAATCATAAATGAGAAATTACGTAAATTGCGTGCGTGTATGCACGCGCGCGTGTATGTG
>NC_068981.1:133137168-133138980 GCF_001194135.2 Octopus bimaculoides
ATATATATATATATATATAAAATATAACACTTATGTATAAACACACACATGTGCACACATACACACGCGTGATTTTGTGTCTGCGTGTGTGCAACATCATTAGGCATCAAACTGGAATTGAAAGCATAAAAGGATGTAGAAAGGTGGCAGAGGAAGTCTATAGAGTAGAACTGACGTCTGGGTGCAAGTAATTTAGTTCCACAGATAGATTTATTGTTTTGAACAATCGCTTTAATTCTATGCAAAAAAGATGTATGATCACACACGTCTATGAAGTGAAGTTACAAAGTGATTGTTTCTTTACTAATGAAAGCCACTGAAGTTAAATTAGTAGGCAGGCCTTCATATAAAATCTTTGTTGTTCTGGATTGTTGCATTTTCTATTTTAGAATTTTGATTATTCGCACAATATTAATATAGGAAACTGAATGAAAATATGAAAATCAAGATGTAATAAAAATGAAAGGAAATATTTGAGTCGTTTCACTTAATTGATGATAATTATATGCCGCTTATTTTAGACACACTAGATATCAAAGAAATTTTTACAAATGATATCTTTATTTATTGACTATTTTGTGCGCAATTCAAATACGATCTTCAGCTATTATTTTGTCACTATATTTTTGTATTTTACTCTTACTTTATGTCTTTATTTTATGCCATTCGATTTATATGTATTGAAGCACCTTGTTTGTCTATGGTATGTGTGCATATTAATTCGTTCATATTATTAAGTTATACTTTATATTGCTTGCAGATGAGAGAAAACCTTGTAGGGAACACAGAGTGGAAACAGTATAAAAGAAATTGCACTTGGTGAAGTCCTGCAGCAATGAAATGTTTCTCTATCGACATTTATAACATTTTTTCTGTTCCCGAGCATATTTCACACTAATAATCTGATTGATAATCAATTTGTAGCCGCTGATTGGGAGTTAACTGGATAAAATCCTATCAAAGCCAACAGCATGAACTTGTTATATTTATTTACAACAATACGATTGCATACTTGATGCAGGAATATATGCCAGAAAGATTAATTGATTTGTAAAAATTACAAAACGAGAAGTTACACTCTTGCGTTATGTGAGTTAAAGTATTCCATGGAATGCAATAAATATCTATATGTTACAAACCTCAAGTGCTGTTTAAAGATTAAGATACTTTTTTAAAGGAAATTTATGAATTTTTAGGATGATATATCACTCAAACAATTTTCTTTAGTTTCGGTTAAAGACCGTTTAAAGGTAAAAGTTGTTTTCTTTAAGAGAAATCTAATTAGTCGTTAACCGCAACTCAAAGGTCTTTAGATATATACTTGATTGGAATATGTACAATCATATATGGATGCGTACATGCATGCATACGAACACAAGCACACACATATATATCTACTCGAAGTAGATAAAGTTATAAATAAGAGCACGTAGAATATTAAGTTAAAATCTCCTTGGGCACAAACAAATCCATAGTAATATTCATAGTTTTTGTCTATTTTGAAGTCCATTGTTAAAACGATACACACACGCACGCACACACATATGCACACGCATACACACACACACATATATATACATATATATTATGTATATTTTCTACTCTAAGCACAAATTTCTACTCTAGACCCGAAATTTTGGGCGAGGGGGCGAGTCGATTAGATCTAACCCAGTACGCAACTGGTACTTAATTTATCGACCTCGAAAGGATGAAAGAAAAGCTACCTTGGCGGAATTTGAACTCAGAACGTAAAGACAGACGAAATACCGATTTCTTTATTACCCCAAAAAGGCTATACAGAGCGAGAGAGAG
>NC_068981.1:133139272-133150910 GCF_001194135.2 Octopus bimaculoides
TATATATATATATATATATATATATATTTGTAAATGCACAATGCAAATGCCTATCTATGAACAAGGACCTTCCAGTGTGGGTAAAGATTATTGTGTCGGCTTTATTGAGTTATTCTCAAGGTTTATGATCTCTTTATAAAGTCAAAATGATTTTCAAGGAAATGCCCGTTACTTTCCTAATGTCGACCTTTAATTACACTATGTGTTAATTACTGCCAATGCGTTGTACATACCTCAAATCTACTCGTGTTCAGAATCAATACTAAATCATCTTGCCTGTATTTTGTCTAGCTGGAAACATCTTCACTAAAGTTTTACTTATCTAGTCAAGCATCTCTTCTAATAAATTGGACAGCCCAATCTCTAGTAGATGATTAGAAAGTTTTAATCAAGACTTCAACTAAGTTTCAAATCAGATTTTCATTAGTTAGGTTTATTGTGAAAGCGGTAGAATTCTTATGAAGGAATTGATTATAATCGTCTGCTCAAAAACTGATCTCACAAACAACAAATATATTATTTCACAAAACATGTATTTTCTTCGATGAAAATATACTCTGCCATTCTTCTAAAGAATTGGTTGTCTGTAAACTGAATCTTGTTCCCACCACCACCACACACACACACACACACACACACACACACACACATCTCTCTCTGTCTCGCTCGCTCTCTTCTCTTCTACACTATTCTGCTGCATGCTTGTAATTCTGTTACATTTGGTTCACAATAGAAATAGTAGTCACTGTAATCTATTTCCTTAGATTAATCAACTCCACAGTTCTTTATTGAGCTTTGAAATATTGATAATTTTTAAAGTAGTTGAAGGGTGTGGTGGCCGCAGAAACCCAGAAACCGTAGAGTACCGGACTGAATACCTTTGCACTTAGGGTTCAAAGTTCACTGAGATAAAATTTACTACATATTTTTTTCAGAAGTAAAAATATTATACAAGTCAGATAATTGAATCGACCGTGCTTTTCCCAGAAGAATTTTTAACAATATCCCAAAAGAAATAATTATTTCTAATTCTTGGCACAAAACTGGCAATTTTGAGGGAAGGGGCAAGACTACTGCATCAACCCCATTGTTCGATTACTGCTTATTTTATCGACCCCGAAAGTATGAAAGGCAAAGTCGACCTCGGCGGCATTTGAAGTCAGAATCTGAAACCGGAAGAAATGCTGATAAGCATTTGTCCAGCGTAAATGTTCCAATTAAATTATAGCCGCATTATGGAATGGTGAAGGTGCCACGGTAAAGTAAATTGCTAGATTGAACACGCAATTGTTTTCTTGATTGTGTGTTCAAATTTTACTGAAGTCGACTGTTATTTTATTAAATGTAAAAGTAACATACATGTGTGTATTTTTTTGTGACAAAAATGTTTTTGTATCTAAGAAAAATATAAACATTAATTCTTCATTTGTGTGCGTGTGTGTGTGTGCGTGTGTGTGTTTGCATGTTTATGTATATAAATGTGTGTGCTTGTGTGCTTGTGTGTGTGTGTGTGTGTGTAGATTCAAGCCAAATGCACATCCATTTATTTATTATTATTCAATGGTTAGGTTGCTAGCTTATTGATTATTTGAGAGAAAGTGTTTTGAATGTTTATAGAACTAACACATGGAACTGTATTACTACTATAGAATATTTCTTAATCTTAATTTCTATGTTTACCATAATTTAGATTGTAACAATAATTCTTTTTTTACAAAACTTCCAATCTGTTAGACAAGATAAAATAAAGGATTTTCGACAAGACTTCGTATTTCAGTTGTTGATAATTAAGATGTTTTTTGATTAAGGACCACTATTACGAGTAACACAAAGGAAGCTAGGTGACTGAATCGTGAGCACGTCGGACAAAATGCTTAGTTGCATTTCGTCCGTTTTTATGTTCTGAATTCTAATTCCACTGAATGTCGACTTTACTTTTCATCCTTTCGGGATCGATGAATCAAGTACTAGTTAAGACTTGTGCCTATAGTTGAAGGGATTATTATGAGCGTTAAAAGGTTGTGAGCTGGCGGAATTGTCAAGAGTGATGGAATAAATTCCTTGCATATTTCTTTCAGTTTATCATGTTCTTAGTTCAATTTCCATCGCTGTCAACTTTACATTCCATCCGGTTGGAGTCGATACAATAAAGCACCATTCAAGTACAGAGGTCGATGGCATCGACTAATCTTCTCACCTACTGGCTTTCTGCCTTAATCAGAAGCAAATGTGAGTGACTCACGATAATAAATCTATATCACAAAAGCCATATATCTCTGCCCGACCCTCCGTCAGTCCAATGCTAAGATCAAGATAATATTTGAATAATTTTATTTTGTTGTCAAGAGAGAATATGGGAAAGTGATGTCCATAACACTACCACATGGCAGTCAGACCGGGAGACGGATTAAGTCCACCACCTCAAAGATCATGATGGGATTTGAATTCAGAAAGCGAAGACACGGAACAAACATTGCAAAGAATATGGCTCGTCATTCTTTCATTTCTGTCAATCCACTGCCCCACACTGATGCATTTTTATCGATCCGATTGGATAGAAAGTAAAAAAAAAACATTGATCTAGGTCGAAGTTGAGTCAGGAGAGTAGTGGGTCAGAACAAATATGGCATGAAATTCTCATCGATACTTTAATCACTATGCCAGAGGTGCAACGTGTAACAGTGAAATAAAGAACAAAAAAATAGTGAATTTGTCTAATTTATTCATTGAATTCCTATATACAACGTGATGAAAAATGAAGATTGTGTTTTATTTTTGGTCAACTTTATTTTTTCCTCGTTTGCCACCGAAAACAAAATGTTTATAAATATTTCACTCTCAAATGATTAACTGTGTGATGAAAAAAAGATAAGGAAGAAAACAAGGGAGACTGAAAGAGGAAAATAGTGAAAAATGATAGTAACAACAGATTTACTAAAGCCTTCAGAGTTACTGGTGTTGTAAACGTATTTCAATTTATTAAATGCAGTTTCTTCTTTCATTTGAGACTGCTTATTTTTGAAGTGTATAGACTATTTTATAAAGACCTCCAGTCATCAAAGCAGTCAATTCTGTTGTCTTAAGATAAATGTAATATATTCCTCTTAGACATTCATCGGTGTAAAACAATTGGGAAATTTTAAGCAATCATGAATTTACCACTGAAACTTATCATTTACGACTTTGTTCGCGAATGAGGAAGTTTTGCTTAAGATATTTCACTGAAATAATGTTACGTTAACGTTGTGGACAAAATAATCATAAAATATACCATTTGACGTTCATCGTCTACCTCAAGTATTACTGACATACACTCATTTGGAAATTAGAGAGTTATTAATGTGCTAACACGATCCGCAAGGAATTGCAAAGAAGTCTCCTTCAAATAAGCTACATAATGAGGAAATGAGATCCTCTTAAATATTTGTTTACTTATAAGAATAATGAAATAAAATAATAGAAAAAGTAATTTTTGTTCCATGTATGATACCAAAAACATCTATTTATTGTGCATGTAATATTTAGTAATTATATTTTAAAATATGTCAAATTGTGCAATAATTTAATAAGAAAATAATCAATATTCATTTTGTTACATAAAACGTTTGTAGAAAATTATATTTTTTGAACACCAATATATTATTTATGAAATAAAACAATTTTAAAATCTATTGGTGTGATGTGCTATCAGAACATGTAAGGCAAGGGTTTACTTAAATTTCATAGTTTTTCCGTTGTTCTCTATTGCAATTTTAGTTTGTTCAAGCATATTTTATTCGTCGAATAATCAAGTCCGAATGAGGTAAGTAAAATATCTCATAGAGAAGCAACAAGAATACAGCAGCAAGTAAGAAGACAGAATGAAACGGAAAGGGGAAAATCTAAAACAGGTTAATATAGTTTGACGAAGACAAGCATGTGAACGCCTTTCACAAAAACAGTCACAGCGTATTTTGACTCAAAATACTGTGCGACATAGATAAGTACGAGAACGGCATTCTCATGAACAGTGTAAGCATATTTTAAACAAGATACTGCGCAACATTGACAAGTACAAGAACAACTCTCAAAGACAGCACAATCGCATTTTGGCTCAAAATGTTGAATATGATTGAGAATCAAAGCAACAACTTTCTTGAGAGCAGTGAAAACGTATCTTAACACAGAATGTTGAATAACAGAGAATCAGGACAACAACTTTCTCAAGAAGAGTTTGAACAGATTTTAGAAAGAAAATGTTGAGCAACGTCGTTAAGCACACCAGTGACCTTCCCCAAAACAATCGGAGCAGCTAATATCTTAGAAGGTAATTAACTGTCAAAACAAATAAGAATATTAAATGTTGCAAAACATCATAATATAGACTCATTGCTAACAATAACTGCCAGTGTAAGCCGTCGTAGTTGTGACTTAGTAGACACGAGGTACCTTTATTGTAATGAAATAATATTCATGGCAGAACATACTTTAGGAACATTGATTTATCCTGATTTTGCTATTTGCTGTAAATCTGGTTTAATCCGTATTCCAGACGTACCAAATTTCATTGAACCATATCCATTGTTCATAATTAATTCACTAATATATTCGAGAAGAAATATTCACAAGCGCAACAGTGCTCAGATCATGCGTAGCATAATAGCAAACGATGATGCTACAGCTGATCGAGACCTTTCCGTTTAAAGAATTCACGGAGGTGCTTACAGATTTACTTTTGAGCTCCAAGAAATGTTGTTACTGATACGCTATTTTATCTTCAAACATTTACAATTCTGTAAAACAAATTCGATAGTGTATACTACCGATAATGGAAGAGAAAATATTGAGTAAATGTTGGTAAGCAATATCTGAAGAGAGAACAACCAGCAAAGTCTACAAATATTTAGTGACTCTCTGCGAGGTTATGACTTCATATATTTTCCTGTTGACTTAAATGGATGGTATTTCAGCAAGTTAAAACAAAGCAGCAATAGAAAAGTGACACGTCTTCAATTTCATCCTGTTCATTTAATGTGGAAAACTGAATCGGATAATATATTGCATTATATAAACCTTAATTCCAATGCTTTTTTTGTAGACGAATATTCCAAAGTCCAATCTGCTTGCTTGTCTTATATGAGAAACAATCAGTGGGTTCTAAGAGCAGACATGCAGATCAAACCAGCATAAGTCTTCCTGATATCCTGCATGCGTTTTCAAGTAGTAGCGACAACACCTTTTACAAGATTCCAAATCTGGCGTTTTGGAGAAATTAATGGTACATGTGAGTGCAAGTGATTTCCGGAAAAAGAGCCTTACCTCATACTCGGGTTTTCATTTTTTTTTACAATATAAAATAAAAACCAACAGCACATGACGAGAAAGCGACAAAGCTGTTTCTACTGTACTTTCCAATCCAAATAAGGTATACTTATTTGGTCTTTATGATTCGGTAAAGAAGCACACTATTCATGGACCATGTGGAGAACAGAATGCAAATTTGCCTTGCATGTGAAATGGACGTTGCAGCGAGAAATACAACTGTCGATTTTGTTAACAAACATTAAATGGTGATGATAGTTATTCACTGTATCGTCTGCGAAATCCGACGTCCTACTGAATGCGATTATGTTGATGTGTGAATAGGAAACTTGAACATCGAGGTGGATTATTGACTTGATACTATTGACATGATACTATGGAATGATGTTCATCCATCTAAGCTGTCAAATATTCATATAAATACACATTCACAGGCGCAAGCCTTTCTACACTTTCGTAAGACAGGAAATATGAACAAGTTTATCTTGATAGTGGTGCAAATCAGTAAGATGCGATCATTAATTAGGAAAACTGCCGGATCATGTTAATCATGTTATAGGATTTTCTTATTCCCCGATCAACAGAAAAATCCTTCCGGTGAGTTCTTTCTGATTAAAACTTCTTTCAATTAACATGGATTTTGAGATCCAAACGACAAAGAAAATTACCTTCAACAAACTCAATCACCTGAACTCACAGCTCATTTTGACAAAAACGCTGAAGATCCAGAAATATTTTATATTGTAAAATTCCTTAACATTAAATGTAGCAGTCATCGAATAAGATTTAGCAAAACTGGACAGAACAACCAGTAAAAATATCAGACACCATTAGTACACACTGTCCATCAGTCGCAGTGAGAACTTTTCGTTCTGAAATTACTGCTTCTTGACAAAACCAGTTACAAGATTTGATGATTTACGCACGGTCGACAATAATGCAAACTGCAGAACTTTAAAGTATGCTTACCAAGTATTGAATCTCCTTGAAAATGACCGAGAATGGCAAATGTGAATGAATGGAAAAGCAGCAACTCAATCAGACGGCCAGCTTAGAAGTTTCTGCATTGGAATTCTTTATTTCTCCTCCATATTTATAGGATAGGTTTTGCGACAATCTTACGGAAGATTTTCTATATCGTAAAAGAAAAACAATTACCATTGAAAACGCAGCAGTAGATGCCATTAATAATATTCTGGGCGTGCTGGATAATCAGTTGATTTAATATGAGCATTTAGTAAATTTATCATTGTTTACTAGCATTGACAACGTACATCTTAATCTTAATCCAGATGAAATACATCCTTCGATGATATACATATACTCAATAACGAACAGGGGATTCTTTATGGGTTGATGAAAAAAAGTTAACAATGAAGGTGACATGATATTTACTGATACTTCAGGAGGAATACACAAAACTTTTCTTTTGAATTTGCTACAAAAAATCGCCAAATTATTCTTACTGCAACTTCCTTGTGTATTGCTGCTAACCTTTTGAAAAACACTGACGGACTCACTTCAAATTTCCTATTCCTTTTAAAATAAAACTGTTGTATATCTCTTCATTATAGAACAGGTTACCTTCTGCGCGATGATCAACTTTGTGTTGGACGAAGCCCCAGCGTGCAACTGGACATCGTCTCGAGGCTTTGAGATGATGTCGGATGCTTTAAGATTTAATGATCAATGAGCAATTTGTTGGAAGAAAATTGTTACTCCTCGGTAGAGATTTCGGCAGTTTCACCCAGTAATCCAAAAAGCTTAACGATTTTCGGTAATTGTTGCATGGATGAAAACGTTTTCCTTTTGGAATCAATGCGAAGTTTTGCATACCCAAACAAATATGTGAGTTCTCAATTGTTTGAACAACGGTGATTTTACTGCATTTAGTCGGATAAACCACCATACATACTGGTTCGTTGACTTACAAAAATTAAGAACGTAATTCTTGGAGAACTATTATGACAACAAAAACGGTGAACGGTGAGGTTAATCAACTAACTGATGAAATGAATAAACTTCCTGGAAATGTGATTATCCTAAGATGCGTGGCCGAAGAAAATCAAATTGGTCTTTATCTCACAAAAATTTTCACTTCACTAATTATAGATAATCTACTTTATCGCATCATCAAAATCAAGATAAGGACTCCAGTAATGCTTCTCCGAAAGTTAAACTACAGTTGTCACCAAATTGCTACTACAATGGTCCTCGATATACGCCTCTTCAAACTACAAACAATTTGACTGCTATTGAACTTAGCAGCATTGATACTACAAGGGCCCTAACGATACCTCAGGTCTCTCTTGAGTCGTCTGACACTGATTTACCAATCATTTTACAAAGGTTGCAATCAGTACATTTCCTATAAAACCTGCTTTTGTTTTGTCGATATGAGTGAAAGATTAAGTTTAAAGAGATGCTGATTGTATTTATCGAGTCTAGTGTTCACATAGTGGCTTTAACATGTTTCTATCAGTTGAATGGGTAATCTAACAAACCTCAGAATATTTGCAAATCAAAGAGACGTCAAGCACATAACCAGAAAGACATAACCCAATGGTGAATACTGAACATTGACTAGGAGTGTTGTTTATGAGGAATTCATCTAAGTAAATGTAAATATTGCATAATGTATAACATTGACTTTACAGAATATAAAATAAAATGTTTTAAAAATAAACATTTTTAGTCACACAATATTAAAAGATTATCTATTAAGCTTTCACTGAGAAGAAAACTTAAGATTAAATGTATTACCTAATATAATATCTTTCTTTCCGAAAATGAAAATGGAAGTAAAGTTTCTAATTCTGTCAATGACTGTTTGTGTTTAAAGTCGATACATTAATTATTAAAGGTAAACTTTTAAGTAGACAATTAAAATTTAAACTTTGGCTTTTAGCCGTAAATAAAGCGACAAGTATCAAATAAACTATTATAAAAGAGAAGCAAGTATTGAACAGATATAAAACTACTGATGAAAGTGTAAGAGTAATTAGCAACCATCGACTTTTTATAAAGTCTATCTACTTTGTAACTATATTTCCGGCTGAAGAAATTTCATTTCTAATCCTTAATATTCTTAAAAGAATGACTGAATGTCACGCAATTATCCTCATTTCTTTCTCTTTACTTATTGGCCATAATTCTTGAGGTTTTGTAAGAAAATCAATTTTCATCTCAGTTTAAATAAAGAACGAATCAGATGGATTAATAAATAGTTGCAGTGTAACACGAACGCAAGACCGAGATCCTAGTTTTTATACAAATTTTCAAACAACTTTCGACTACAAATTTTATCTAAATTGTAATTTGTGCAAGTCTTATGAACTAGTTTCAAAACAACCTCAATATTGATTGTCGGCAAATATCAAATTTACATGCTGTTGGTCACGAAATTTTAAAGAAATCTTAGCCATCTTGACACAGTGATTATCAAATATTTTATTTTTATCTGTTTCTCCCAACATAAATTTCTTCTTCAGGCAATAAACTAGTAGAACAAACAAAAAGAAGTTATTTAAAAAACACGATACGCAACATTTTAGTGAAACAAGTCAGCAAAATTGGTTATTAGCTATCAGCCTGGAATTAACTAAACAACATAGTTTTATAGTGAAATGGAAACTGATTTCTGAGATAGACACCTAGATTTAGCTTAGGAGAAAACATGAGTGTGTGACATTTATCAATTTCTCAAGTGCTTTATCCTGCTAGGCGAAGTGGAATAATTTTAATCAGAGATCGGAACTGAATAAAGAACTCTTGGAAATTTCACCAGGAGGTATTAGCAATAATTTTTTTCCAATTTTCAAAGTGTGCAACTCTACATTTCTAAACAGTAGACCAGCTTTCGTTTTCAAAGACTACATAAATGTAGTAGTAGGTGTAAAGAAGTGTAATGTTCATGCCTTTCCGCAAAGTATTAATAGTGCCGGAAAACCAGAATAAGCTTGAAGTGGGAATTAAAACGACAGAGTGGTTTCAATATATTTTACATCTTTATAATAAATATTTGTCATCCTAATATGAAATGAGATAGATACCCTCTGCAAGAAGCCGAATACTCGAGAAAAGCTTATTTTTGCATGTGTTGAGCACCTTTTTCTTTCGTTTGTCCATCAACTCATATGAGAAGACGTGAAAAAATTGTAAAAAAAGTATTGAGGTGAAAATGGTGTAATATTGTGTACGGGATTCGAACGTTTTGTCAGCTATAGACCATGTGGTTGCAATGAAAACAACACCAAAGTTATATAATGACACTGACCGTCCAAATTAAGAAACTTCAACAAACTAGCTCAGATTACATAACAGTGGCTTGTCAACGGGAACTACAGTGAACATATTATCAAGTTATATATGTTTGTGTGCATTCAAATCTTGTGCCTAAAATAGAATGTCACGACGGGATTCCACAAATTTTCTATACGAAATTTCCACTCACAAATTATTTTGACAAATAAAGGTAGCAAGCAATTAACGAAAAACACGAGGACTGCGTTCGAGCCACAGACATGTATTTCTGGAATTAGCTACTTCGCGAGTGTTCGATTGGAATTAGCTGTTTTCTTTCTTTCTTTTTTTTTCAATTTATATTCATCCGACTTTAAATTGTTGAACGAATAGAAAAACAAATCTCTCATTTTAACAATACATTCCACAAAACAACTAAATATTGATTTGAAATGCTGTAAACTAGAATTTAAAGTCGATTTAATGAAGTAACAGCATAAACAATAGCCATATAAAGAAATAAAGAGATTTAATCCCTTACGTTATTGGTGAAGGGCGGGTGAATTCAGTTGTTTTTGTGTGTATATTAGCTGTGAAAGAAGCACTAGATTATGCGCTTGTTAATTTTTTACGATGCAAATGGAACATTTTTCTAACACGCCGAAGGCAAGGATTTAAATTTATGTGAAAAGAAATAGTTTTTCTGAAAGTATATGTGTATGTATGTACTATAATTGCACTGGAAATACGTAACAACACGCATTCATATATATATACATATATATATGTTTGTGTGTGTGTGTGTAAATAAATATGCATATAATTGTGTGCACGTGTGTGTGCCTGTACGTGCGTCTCTGTGTATGCACCTGCGCTTCTGTAGAAGGATTCATATTTTCCTTTTGTATTTAAGTAATCTATAAATTTTTTTGTCATATTTTTATACAATTTCTTTTATAGACTTAAATTCCCCCTTTACTATTTTGTTGCGAGCAGCTTTCTGTATACAACGATATATAATAAGTCTATCTATCTATCTATCTATCTATCTATCTATCTATCTATCTATCTATCTATCTATCTATATATATATATATATATATCTATATATATATAGTTACGTATCTTTGTGTACGTTATAGTAAAATTTTATCAAATCACAATGGAATATTCATTGTTCGAAAAGTGTATGAGACCCTATGTGTTTGTGTGTTTGTGTGTGTGTGCGTGTGTGTGTGGGCGTGTGTGTGTGTGTGCGTGTGTGTGTGGGCGTATGTGTGTGTGTGCGTGTGTGTGCCTGTGTCTATATGTGTGAGTGTATGTATGACTAATAACTAACCCTCACTCGTAAGCAAATATGACCTGAAAATTTTACTGTTTTCGATAATGGCCATTACCTATATAGTAGCGAGCTGACATCGAAACAGCCTCGGCAACATCTGCCCTTCACCCAACAGAGTATCGAAGATGTGATAATTAGATGGAGGGAGTCTTTCTTGTAACAGGTGTCAGCTGATGTTCATTTTCAACTGAGTAGTCGAGAGAAACATGAAATGATGTACCTTGCTTAATGACACAAGCTACTCTTTCAAAAATGGACCTATGGCATCATGGCTCTGAACCCAATACCTTATCCATAAGGCTAGATATCACGTCTACGGAATTTGTTTTATGTTTGTAATGAAGGAAATGTACTTAAGGTAACACCTTGAATAAGTTTCTTTTATTCAAACTTGAGAGAAGTTCTTGACACAATCATTTGTGTCGGAAGCCAATAGGCAATCACATGGCGTTTGTCTGTAGATGCTTAACTCTAAAGAGATTTAATAGGGAACACTCAGAGTTTGTATGTAGCCAATAGGGGACATGTACATTCACTCAGCCACCCCAGTCTTGATGCGGCGGAATACAGCGGATGTGACGGCTGAAAAGAGTGACTTCATCTGACACTGACTTCATCTGAATAAAATGGAGCAATGT
Organism: Octopus bimaculoides; assembly: GCF_001194135.2. Taxonomy (NCBI): domain Eukaryota; kingdom Metazoa; phylum Mollusca; class Cephalopoda; order Octopoda; family Octopodidae; genus Octopus; species Octopus bimaculoides. The sequence goes on from NC_068981.1 coordinate 133,150,796, forward strand.
GAAATGTAATGCTCAAGGATACAACGCCCCACCTGGCCCAGGTATCGAACTCTTTGACCTTCCTATCGTGCAGATATGTATATATATATATATATATATATATATATATATATAT
>NC_068981.1:133151551-133158721 GCF_001194135.2 Octopus bimaculoides
TATATATATATATATATATATATATATATATATATATATATATTTCAAATTATATTTTCTTCGTGTTCATTTTGGGATTCTTTAACGACAATGTAACCTTCATATAATTAATTATCTTCGGCCTGATTAGTAGCTAGCTGAGTACCCTTCGTTGAGTAATTAGAGGATCTGCCAGTTACAAAAAATATGTAGCCTGGATTTTACCTGCTCCACTTCCTCAATTTTGATATATATATATATTCTTTTATTCTTCAATACGTTGCAGACCTTCGGCTTCTGGTAAGTTTTATTCATACTAGGGAGAAACACAAATGAAATTGCAAATGAACTTGAAGTCACTATGCATATTAATTTTAATTGCTTTCACCAGGTTACCAATTTCATGCTTTTCCAAAGCAGAGTGAAAGTGAGAGGTGTGGTGCTGTGAAGCAGCTGTCTTACCCGTGACCGGAACTCTCAGAAGTGAAGTAGATACGACGTCACTCCATATTCCTTCATCTCATGTTCTAATTCATGAAATTGTGAAACCGGTTAATTTAACGTATATAAATGAACTTAACACTCAATGTATATTCAGCTTCATTTCTTCATATGCGTGTGTGTACAAGTGAGTGTGTTTGCGTCTCTGTTTGTGTATTACATACATATATATAAATATATGCACATGGGTAGTTACATATGTATGAGTATATTTGTGTACATATGCATAGAAGTATGTATACAATTATATGCTCTCTATATATGCATTTTCTATTTGTGTGACCATCTTTCTCCCTCCCTCTCTCTCTCTTTCCCGCTTTGTATATATATATATATATATATATATATATAACAGGCACGTGCTGTCAGTAATTAATCAGGGTAGGCAGTTTATGGCATTTATGTAGTAAAACATACAAAAAAATAATAAGCGAAACACACTGCCGTAAAAAAACATGGTTGTAGGAATGTACGTAGCACGTGTACTACAGCAGTAGTATGCATAGCTTAAATACTGAGATTAGAAAAACTCTACTCTGTAGTCTACCGAAGTGCTATTTCTTGTTTGTATCGTTTCTATCTCTACTATATTGGCCTCTGTTCCTTGGAATCGGCCGATCTCTCCTTAGGTATTATTGCCTCATTCATCTCTCATTCATTGTGCCTTTACCCAGCAGCCGGCTCCTTAGTAATCTTTCCTTCTCAGACGAATGAATAACTACAGTTACTTCCTTGCACAAATCTTTCCTGTAGTCATTGATTTGCATCATTTTAATTGGTACATTTTGACATCAATCTTGCTACACTCAGAGGGTGCGCGAATGTCATGGGCACTTCCCCCTAGACAAAACTAATAAAAAAGAAACCAAATCGATGGGCAATTCTGAATATTAGCATGAAAGACCAAATAAGCAACTGAAAGTTTCACTACATTCTCTGGATAATTTCAAATGAAGGTTTTATGACGATTTTCTACGCGTAGTCATAACTATTCTCCTCACTGTCATATTGCAGTTCTTACTTTTCTCGACGGTTTACTGATCAAGAAATACCAACCAGCGTTTTTATTTTCTGGCGTATGTATATCTACAGATTTACAGATATCTGCGATTCTCATGACATTTATTGAGGACGTGAAAGCTCTCTTTCTTTTACCGCTGTTGTTCCCAAACTTCAAACAATGGAATAAATTTTATGCAGTGAGAGAAAAGCCGGAAGTTTTGTCTGAGACCTTCATCTGAAAGACAAGAAACGTCAACTCATGTTTTTTTAAACTGCATGTTACCTCTCCTTTCTCCTCTTTCATTATTCTCATTTCTCCCTTTTCATTATCTCCCTTTATCTCCCCCCACCCTCTCTCTTAGTTATTCTAGTTTATATTGCATTCAACCCAAGTTGACATTTTTTCCCCCTTGACGAAGAAATATTGTGCTCGAAAAGTTAGAATTCTCATCTTTCTCCCGGGTATAAAACTTATTGCACTGTTTGAAATATTTATATTACTATTGGCCAACCGACGCAGGCTGTCTTTAGTTTCCCCCACGTTCAACTGTTTAACTTTATTAATCTAGTTTTGCCTTCATTTTCTTTGTACGATTGCCAGTTTGCCTTTCTATTCTTATTTATCGTATTTTACCACCGATTTCCTCGCCATGGCTATATGCATATATTCATGTATTGATGTAAATTAATATGTATTTTTCTCCTATCAAGTTCAAATTTATCGATTTATTGATCCTTTCTGTTGTCTTTTATTAACTATTTTAAGCCAAACAACTGGATTAAGTCAAAATATTCTCTGATGCTGCTGCTGCTGCTACTACTACTACTGCTGCTGTTGCTGCTGTTGCTGCTGCTGCTGCTGATAATGATGATGTAGCTGCTTATGCTGCTGCAGTCTTACCGCTACTGTCAGTTTTGCTGCTGCTGGTGTTGCTAACACTACCATTGCAGCAGTTATTGATGGTGGCGGTGGCGGTAGCAGCGGCGGTGGTGGTGGTGGTGGTGTTGGCAGTGGAAGTGTTTAGAGTTGAAAGAGAAGCTGCCTTTGAGGTTAGTCTATAAATACGCTTGTTAGCCAATGACAGGACTAAAAGACTTTGTTGATTCAACACTGCAGTTCTTCTTTTGGGCTTGAGTAGTAAACAAATTCATATTTTTCGCTCTTCAATAAGGTGTATATTTGTGTTTGTGTTGTGTGTATCCCTATGTGTGTACGTATGTATGTATGTATGTATGTATGTATGTATGTATGTATGTATGTATGTATATATGTAAGTATGTATGTATGTATGTATATATGTATGTATGTATGTATGTGTATGCGTGCGTGCGTGTATGTTTGTGTGTGTGCTAGGAATCTGTATATGTGTGTTTCGGGCGTGTGCATGTATTCATAGGTGATTAAGGAGAGTGCGTGCATGTAAAAAAGACACATTACAAAGAAGTAGATTGTGAAAGGAGTGAGTGAGCATAAGAAACACTCAGAAAGAGGGAGAAATAGATGTAAAGAGAGGGAAGAGGAGAAAGAGAGGAAGAGAGAGGAAGGGGAAAGAGTTAGAGTGATAGAGACAGAGACAGACCGACAGGCAAACAGACAGACAGACAAATTAAGTGAGCAAAGGCAATAAATAAATGAATAAATACATAAATGGTAGCGTAAGGGTTATTTGATTTGAAACAGTGAAAACTAAACAGGTTAAAAGTAAGAAGAAATCGCGAAAAAGTGTGACAGTAGTAATAAATAGGATGGCGTTAATGAGAATTTAAGTAATTGGTTGAGACGGTAGACATATTTCATTTGCAATTTCTTCATGTTCTGGTAAAGAAAAATAAATATCCAGTTTTCATCCGTACACACTTCGACTGAAATTAAGGAAGACCTGAAAAGAATTAATTGAGTTTGCTACGAGGAAAGTGAGACAAGAAAATTCAAAGAACTAATCTTTGGTGATGCGACAGTGCCAATAATAATGAACAGAGAGAAAGAGAGAAGGGCAGAGAAAGAGAGAGAAGGGGTATAGATATGAAGTCATAGAATAATTGATCAGATGAAAGGAAATGAGATCAACTGAGTTGTAAGATCGTCTAATGTAAGAGATAAATGTCCCTTAAGAATTCCCTGTCACTCTTAATGTGAGTTACAATTATAAATACACAATGTCCATGATAGAGGCAGACGATAAATATTATATATTAGTTGCTGACGAAGAGTCATTTTGGTCAGTCAACTTTGATCGAGGAAGCCTACGACAATGGAAGCTGATCAAAAGTAGCATTCGTTTGGAGCTAGTATTCAGGATAATTTACTTTGTATTGTGGTCAATGCTATGGAATATTCTAGTAACTCAAATGAAACGAACAGAAATGGCACACAAAAAGTAAAATATAAAAATACCTACGATGCACTACGAAATTGTAAGCACGAAGACAAATGCTGTTGTACGTGTCTATTTGTTTTGTTAAAGTCAAACATACACATATAATCCATAAAAAAAAAACATAAACATAAAACCGCTTTAATATCTGAAGGATTTTTGAAATTTCGGAAGCAGTATTATATGATCTGATTTCAAATTAGCATGAAATATATCTAGAGCCATGTAAAATATGATCAAAAAATACATGGAAGCAGTAGAGCAATTAGAGCCACTCATTCTTTTCTCGTTTTTCTTCGGTAACTTCTGTTTTTAATTCTTTGTATTTTGATTTAATATCCTTTTTCGTATTTCTTAATTTCTTAAATTTAATTTATGCTATCATGTAATTAGGATTTTAGCTTACAACTTCAAAGCAATATATCTCAGTTCTCAATATATCTCAGTTCTCAATATATCTCACGTTCTTGACTGATTAACGCTGGGCTTACACGTTGCACTTTTTAACGCATTTTGTTAATTTCTTGGACGTATATTTCTGCTATGATGGTTTCACCAGAATTCAAAAATAGGAGTGAGTGAATCCTACTGCCAAAAACCAAACAGACATTGCTCATTTGGTATAATTCTATTTTCGAAATTTCCTGCGCGGAACACTGCCGGTTGTCATTGAGAAAACAATATTTTGTAACATAGCATTCCACGATACGAACAACAAACGGAGCATTTCTGTTCCATACAGCGCAAGTTTGACTTCATAACAGCTGTTTCTTTTATTGACTGTTATTCTCTTAGCGAGTTACGTGTTTCTCGAGCGCTTTTTTTTTCCAGTGTCGTGCAAATGTTAAACAACTGTTGAATGGTCAGCTTTTAGGGGGTTATCTTGCAACCTCTCGCATATGTCCGCTTCAATAATGGCCCTAATTCAATTGCAGAAGGTCGTTTGCAGCGTTTCTGATTTTCTAGGCTCTTTACACCACTATGGAATTTTTGATATCAGTTTTGAGTTCGTTTCTTGACGAATCTTTGTTTAAATGCTTCTTTATTATGAAAAGCAGTTCTCGCTGCTATTTTGCATTTCATTTTGAATTCATATAATATAATCACTCATATTTGCTTTCTTAATCTTTGACAGCCTAAAATAAACAAGAATAAACAGTTGAAGCAAAACCATTTGCATAAATCAATAGACCAAATATCAGCGCTTGAAAATAGTATATTACAAGAAGATATTTAAACAAAAGTTTATTCCAATATAACATAAACCGCAATTGTTTTTGCACCAATAACCTAATACTTCAGATCTAGAAAACAACGTATGTTAAGAATATTGACAGCTTGATTGTCTCACTGTTAAGCCTCTAGTTTTTTCTGTTTTTCTTCATGTATTTAGCTATAATTTCAGTCATTATCTACGCATGTATAGATGCTTTTATACAAAATTATTTTTGGCAGTCTAATAAAATATTTATCTTTAATTGTTTCCTGAGCTGTGAAATAGTTGAACGTCATGGAATAGTTTGTGTGCATTTTTATATAATGAAAGCTAACACTTACAGTTGGATCTATCGTTGTGTTTAAATATGAATTTAGGTTTCCACGAGGGAATTGATAGAATTTGACGGTAGATTAATAATCAATATGCTGATATTAGATTATCATAATGAGCTCAAAGGTAAATGTTGAAAGTTGAAGCGGTATACTTCTAGGCATTGGTGCATGACCCAACTCTCTCAGCAATCTAAGCAATCAATCATGCAGTAATCGAAACAAATACAAAGGATCATACACACACTGCTTCTGTAGGAATTAGCCTGTGTGTATAGAAGCAAAAACTAGATGAGTTGATAGTGTATAAAACTTTCACCTGAATAATTAAAAATTCATATTGTGGTGGTTTAATTTACCTAGTAAATACACATCAAAGTTTATGTACGGAGAGGGATAAGAGAGACACATTGCAAAAGATGGGGGAATAGAGTGATGATGATGATGGTTGACACTATGAGAATTGAACCATTACAGAAAGCAATCTAAAAAAAATCATGGCAGGCGTTAATTGTTGGGAACGCCTCACAAAGATCAAAAGTTATTATTTTTAACGTCACTGTGAGCGCTACATGAACAATGTGGAAAAAATTCTATCAATACAAGTTCACAAGTCACCCAAGGCTTGGTCCCAGAGCCATATGCTCTCTACAAAAATCCTACGCGCACTATATAACAACGTTGCGATACATTGTTTTTTTTTTTTTACCTCAACTAGTCCTGCCTCATTCAGAATTATTCCTTAAGAAATAAAAGAAAAAGACCCCATTGAATTCAAACAATAACTTGACAAATTCCTCCAGCAAATACCAGACAAACCACAGACACCTAGACACATCTAGGCAAGTAACAATTTCTTACATGAGTGGGATATCTCACCCTAAAATGTAACTAAAAAATGACCAGTTGGTGCTAATATGTCAGGCTTTGGCTTGAGCCAATGGCCGAAAACTATCTAAAGTATAGATATCATATTTAAAGGAATGTTTTTTTTAAACAAAAGGGAATATTTTATGAATACCCAGTATAAATTTATCTTATTTAGACTTTGTAAATTTCAGAGTTATTATGCAAAAGTGACAATCACTAGTTTAGTTATGTCTTGTTCCACATGCATACAATGTGCACCAGCTGTTTTTCCACGCACGCTCACGCACACTTATACCCTGACAAAGACACACTGACAGAAACTTATATAATTACTTGAATAACGTAGGACAATGTATGATATGCATATTACACACAAATACTACATGTCTATATAACCTACAACACAACACACATTCAGAGAGGACACAACCTGACGTATACTGACGCTCATACATATGCACCTTCAATACATACGCAAGGAAATATGTTTAGATGTTTACACAAATTACATGTGTGTGGAAGTGTGTGCATGTTTGTCTGGCTGCATGACTGTCTGTCTATGAATGTATGTATGTATGTGAATGCTGTATAAATACACGTGTACACATGAGCGTCTATCCGCTTGTATCCATACGCACTAACTATGCCACAAGAATTTCTTAATTTGAGGAAAATTCTTCTGAGATCAAAGTGGAGGAGTGTCGATGTTCAAGAAAAATGCCCGAGTTTGGGACTAATTAGCAAATGCTTCCACGTATACAGATATACACATACATAGATATGGGTATGTATGCATGTTTTTATGTGTGTAAATATATATATATGTATGTAAGTATGTTTGTATGTATGTATACATATACATACACACACACACACACATATATATATATATATA
>NC_068981.1:133159296-133160211 GCF_001194135.2 Octopus bimaculoides
ATATATATATATACATTAGCGTATATATATTATATACATTCGTCTATTCTTTTTCTTGTTTCAGTCATATGACTGCGGCCATGCTGAAGCACCGCCTTTAGTCGAACAAATCGACCACAAGAGTTATTCTTTGTAAGCCAAGTACTTATTCTACCAGTCTTTTAGTCCCAACTGCTAATTTGCAGGAACGTAAACACACAGACGTCGGTTGTCAAGCGATTGTGGGAGGACAAACACAGACACACAAATATATATATATATACGACGGGTTTCTTTCAGTTTCTGTGTACCAAATCCATTCACAAGGTTTTGGTCGGCAAGAGGCTATAGTAGGAAACACTTGCCCAAAGTGCTACGCAGTGGGACCGAAACCGAAACAAGGTGGTTGAGAAGCAAGTTTCTTACCACACAGCCACTCCTGCGCCTCTGTGTGTGTATGTAAGTAATAATTACACAGAGTATGGAGTCTTGTTCATCCTTAAAATTTATTTTCTTTTATTTAGCAATTTAATATAGCATTTTATTATGGCCTACACGTGTTTCCACTGCACAGACTACTGTCAGCTGTACATGCAACCTGGCACTAGTTATGACCTACACGTGGAAACACGTATACATCTTAATAATATGGTGCATAACATTCTCCATACTCTATATAATCATTACTAATATATACTCCGGATAATATTACCTTCCAGCGAAGCGAACATGGAATTACCAATCGGAGGAATTCCCAGAGTGACTGACAACTAATGGTAGTCACAAACGTTAAATACTGATTGATGTGGTTAGCCATAAACTGAAACTTTACTGAGAAGCGCCGGGGTATCTGACCGGATAATATATACCTCCAAACTTACGTGTGTGTGTGTGTGTGTGTGTGTGTGTGTGTGTGTGTGTGTGTGTGTGTGTGTG
>NC_068981.1:133161370-133166111 GCF_001194135.2 Octopus bimaculoides
TATATATATATATATGTGTGTGTGTGTGTATGTGTGTGTGTGTGTGTCTCTGCGTGTATGTGTGTGTGTGTGTGTGGGAGGCAAGTGTGTATGTGTACATTTGTGCGTATGTGTATGTGTATGCACGCTTGCTTTTGTGCGCTAGCATGTATAATGTGTACTTGCACATATCCAGTGTATTTGGACAACAGAATTTGATGTAAGTATGGACGCAATCTCTTAAAAAACTATACTCTCTGGTGCTATATGAACCATAAACACACACAGGCATACGTATGCACATATATATACACACATATATATGTGTATGTGTGTGCATGTGCATATGCATATATATAAACATATACGTATGTATACATAATATATACATATATACACATCTACTTATGCATATATAAATAAAACAAATGCATACACATGTATTCATACTTGTGTATAGAGATATATATGTATGAATATATATATATAAAGAGAGAGATAGAGATAAAGATATAAATATTGATATGTATATATATATATATATATATATATATATATATATATATATATATATATATATATATATACGTTAAAGCTCACATACTAACTACTCATGCACAGACACAATATAATCACATAAAAAAGAAGAAAATTAATAAATCATAGACTATTGGATACTTTGTATAGAATATATGAAAAGATGCTGAAGTAGATAAAAAAAAGTTATGTGTGGCAATAAATATAGCAAGTAAATATCTTTAATAATATGAGCTATTCATTGAGTTTGAAACTAAAATCAATAGCCACTAAATTAAGGCCAGAATAGTTTGAATTTCTTTAGAAAGTCTTTCTGTCAGACAGGAAGTTCTTTTTTTTAAAGAATACTTAAGGCGAGAAATGGAAAGCTATAATATATATATATAGATATATATATATATATATATATATATATATACATATACCTATGCACTTATGTATAATATATATGCATGTATATATACATATGTGTACATATTATACGTATATATATGTGTGTTTGTTTATATACACATTTTAATATACATATACGTATGCACACACATAAATACACACACACACACACACACACACACACACACACATATATATGTAGTCAGTTATTTGTCCATAAGTCAGAAATATAAATAATTCACCTGGCACGTTTTTATATCGTCAAACCACATATTACTGGTTATAACATATAACTGATCAGAATGTTAACGTCGGTTTTGCGTTAAATAACACCACTAGACGATGTTGACTCTTCGGTCACGGTCTACTGGCGAGTGTGCGCTCCTGTGTGTGTGTGTAAATATGTGTGTGTGTCTATCAATGCTTGCAAATTTTGGCACAAGGCCAGGAATTTCCTGGGAGGGTATAAGTCAAATACATAGACCTCGCTGTTCAACTGGTACTTATTTTATCGACCTCGGAAGGATTAAATGCAAATTAGACATCGGTGAATTTTGAACTCGGTATGTAAAGACAGACACAATGCTGCTAAGCATTTTCCCTGGCGTACTACCGATCCTGCTAGCTCGTCGTTCTAATGATAAGGTGAAGGCGACGAGCTGGCAGAATCGTTAGCACGCGGAGCGACACGCTTAGCGGTATTTCGTCTGCCGTTACGTTCTGAGTTCAAATTCCGCCGAGGTCGACTTTGCCTTTCATCCTTTCGGGGTCGATAAATTAAGTACCAGTTACGCACTGGGGTCGATGTAATCGACTCAATCCGTTCGTCTGTCCTTGTTTGTTCCCTCTATGTTTAGCCCCTTGTGGGCAATAAAGAAATGAGAATCGTTACCGTACCGAGCAAAATGTTTAGCTACGTTCCTTCCTACTTTACGTTCTGAGTTCTAATACCGCCGTGGTCGACTTTGTTTTATATCCTTTCGAGGTCGATAAAATAAATACCAGTTGAACACTGGGGTCGTGTAATTGCTAACCTTGTGACAAAATTCAAGACCATTAATAATAGAGTTAGGCAGAAGAAATGAAAGTATTGATCCTTAGTTTAAGTTCAGGTATGGAAACAATTTAAATAAAAGACAATATTTATGTTGTTACGTTTAAGAATTTGTCTCTATCCCCTGAGGTTGCTTGTTCTTCTGTCCTAAAACCACAAGTATTTTCAACAAGTGGACATAAAAGTTCTTAAATACGTAAATATTCTACATTATTTTATTGCATGCCGTTTCGTTTAATTTCTTCGAAAATTTGAAAACTTTCAGAACCTGTACTGAAACAACCTAAGGCGTAATTCCTTCGTTTTTTCTGACTGACCTTATTATTACCAATATACTATCCAGAAACTAGCCAAAAAAAAACCCCCAAAAAAAACCGTTTGATTCATATATACATATATGTATATATATATATGTATATATGTAAAATAAGAGCAGGAAAATTACACCAAAACACCATCACAGAATATATACGTCCAAAATAATATTGTATTGATAGATAGACGTATAAATATATAAAGTATGATTATTAAAAAGTTTAAAACACACATATATATATACATATATATATATATATATATACGTGTGTGTGTGTATATATATGTATTATGTATGTATGCACGTATGTATGTATGTATGTATGCATGTATGTATGTATATCTTCTTTTATCTTTTACTCGTTTTAGTCATTTGACCGCGGCCATGCTGGAAAACGTATTAAATTTAGTTGAGGAAATCGACCGAATTACATATTTTTTAAGCTTGGTACTTATTCTATCGGTCTCTTTGCCGAACCGCTAAGTTACAGGGAAGTAAACACTCCAAAACCGGTTGCCAAGCGGTGATGAAGAGACAAATACAGACAGCAAGACACACGTCCCTGGGGGACGAAAAATAAGACCCGTCAAAGGGCGGAGGAACTCATGAGTAGTTAGCAGCCATCAAGTAAATGAGAGCAAACCGGTAATCAATTTAGGGTTATCTCTTAGTATTTACTATTTACAAATATATATAGTGAAGGCGCATGGCTCAGTGGTTAGAGCGCCGAGCGTGAGATTGTGAGTTCGATTCCCAGACCGGGCTACGTGTTGTGTCCTTGAGCGAGACACTTTATTTCACGTTGCTCCAGTTCACTCAGGCGTAGAAATGAGATGCAACGTTACTGGTGCCAAGCTGTATAGGTCTTTGCCTTTCCCTTGGATAACATCGGTGGTGTGTAGAGGGGAGGCTGGTATGCACGGGCGACTGCTGGCCTTCCATAAAATCAACTTTAGGTCGTGCGTTCGCCGGTGAGGCGACTTTCTGACCAGACTTGTTCCCCGGAGGTGAACCTCTTAGGTGCACCCATGGTCTTTGTGCACCCATGCGTCTTCGTCAAAACAGGCGTTCCCGCAAAGCAAATTAAATAAAATTTGGGAATTGCGGAGGGTTAAAGGTGATAACAAAAACAGGATAGTTAAAACAAACGGTAAGGGCTGTTAAGCCATAACGAGGTGAAGTGGTGAACGCTGGAGAAGCACAGGAGACAGACAAAAACTCGTGCAGACCTTTGTAGCGTGATATATATATATATATATATATATATATATATATATATATATATATATATATATATATATGTATGTATGTATTTATGTATTTACATATATTTACTCGGCTACATACACAATACACACATTACTGATTGCAGTTTTGATGTAGGTTTGTATGTAAAGAAAAAAGCCAAACCTTGTCTGTTGGCTATGCCTATTTGTAATTGTTAAACGACAAAGTACTGGACGGAAGCCAATCCATTGCATGGATTAACTACGTCCATTTCAAACTCAGTGGAATGATATGAAATGCCATGCTTAACGTCTCAACACAACGCTCTTTCCGCAATCGAACTCAAGAGTCCAACACCCTAACTACTCGACTGTGAGGTCTCCTGTTTTTATGCCTCAAGTATCTATCTATCTATCTATCTATTTATCTATCTATCTATCTGTTTCTCTCTCTCTGTCAGTCTGTCCCTGTCTGTCTGTCTGTCTCTGTCTGTCCCTCCCTCTCTCTCTCTCTCTATATATATAAAATATATGTGTGGGTGTTTTGTATATCAAACACAAAGTAGCATGCATGCACGAGCGCGCGAGTATTGAGTGTATACATTGTACTTAAAACAAATCATTAATAGGTCCCTTTGAATGATCTCAGCCAATTGGATAGTCATCACTCTTGGGTTATTAAATAGAGAAGAGATTTCGCGATCAAATCATGCGGAAAGTACATCAGACAGATAAGCAAGCATAAATTGACCAAGTGTTAGGTTTAGAGCCATAAAAAAGAAAAATAACTATCCTTTTAAAAGGATGTTGGTGCAAAGGGATTCCTATTGTTGGAGACATCAAATGTAATGGTAATTGCGTCCCGGCATCTTCAGGATGCGCGGCTCACCTCTGTTATATGTTCTCAACTTATTTTCTCCTTTCATGTCTGTACGCTTTGAATTCTATTCGTTCACTTCGTTATCGTTAAATTGAAAACAAATCACACACAGACACACATACACGCGCGCGCGCACGCACACACACACACACACACACACATATATTGACCGTTGACTGAACACCATTCAATTTTTTTTCTCCGTGTTTTTCTCCTTGTCTCCGTATTCTTTCTGTTGAAGAGCGTAGCTCGAAACGTCAAAGACTTTCCGTATTCCCGAGCGTCATACTAATATATACTTTTGTTATTTACACCACCTGTCCTCGTCTGTTGTTATTATTTGTATATTCTCCCAT
>NC_068981.1:133166423-133168498 GCF_001194135.2 Octopus bimaculoides
ATATATATATATATATATATATACATGGTAGAAATCAACTCGTGACCGAGTAACACCATTTCCTAAATCCATTTCAGTCTAAGAAGCATTTCGTGTTTGGTCTCCCTATCGCTAGTATACATACATCGTCTCATATACATGCATAGATACATACATACATACATACATACATACATACATATATATATATATATACGTCCATTGACATCAATTTTTATCTCGACGATATCTCCTCTCACTCCGTACCAGCCAAATCCTCTAGCTTCTTCAATTTTTGGTGTCACTGATTATATAGTATTAGTTTGATCTTCAATTCCAAATTATATACATCACTCAATAGGGATAATGCCAACCATGTCGCTTTCAAAGGCAAAAAAAAAACACGAACACACATAATGTAAATGAAATATCACAGACTGTTGCGCAATATTCGTTTAGTATGAGTAGCACACAACTAAACCCCTCACAATCGTTTGAAAGTTTGGGCACCACTATCACCAAAGATCTCTCCTAGTGAAACTGCAATCTTAACATAGCTATGACCGTATCCTAGTAACCTAAGAACTCGCCCTTATCTCCAGGATCTGAAGAGTCTTAACTTCCTCCACAACATTCATTGATACTCAACAAATCTCAAGTGGTTTCTAATGATGTGTTGCTCCCAGATTTGGGGACTTTGTTGCTGTTGAAAGTACATCCAGAAAATAGCCATCGGATTGATTGGTACACTCCAGCCTCTGACCACATGTATGCTATCTTCTTTCAGGCAATAACCCATCTCCTCTCCTCTCATCAACGTTCTTTTGTCCAGCATCTTACCCAGGAAACACACTAACCAATACGTACAGTCGTTTCTTCTCAGAACGTTGTCCCTCGAGAATCTCTCTTCCTGTTTACATATTATTCGTAGGTGAGATAGTTCAAATGAAATATTAATATCAGCCTAAACGGTTACACAGAACCTATGAAATCTATGAGCGCTGTCTTACTCAAGACACAGCAAGTGAAAAAAATTGCACTTAAAAGTTTACCGCAAGATTATGGCTATTAGAAGGTACGGCGAGCTGGTATCCCAGATGCCATTGTCCATGTATATATGTGATCTTATGTACATATGTGTCATTCTGTATTGTTAACAATCGTATGTATATGTGTGTTACTATCTGTCGATATTTTCTAGGAAGAGCCTCATTCATATATATCTATAGGCTGTCTCAAAAAAAGTGACTGGTGGCCATGATTATGTACTATACATAGCCCTTTATATGTTTGTTCCAGTCCTGGTTACTTGCGTTCAAATTCATTATGGAACACCCTGTATGTGTACAGATCTGAATGTGAATATTGCTATTGACAAGCTGTTTGCTGCTGTCGATGGCATGACCAGCGTAAAATCTTTCTCTGCTTTAAACCAATCAATATTTATTCCTTTCCTTCTCGTTGTCATCCTCCTTATTTCCTTCTTTTTCTCTCTCGCAAACCCAACCCCAGCTTCAACCACTTTCCAATCCTCACCTTCATTCTCTTCACCCGCTCACTGTCTCCGATTGCTTCGCACCACTCATATGCAACAACTATTTTTTTGTTTCTACTTCCCGTTTTTCAATGCTGTTTCTAAGCTCAGATGGGCTAAATACAAAAGAAAATCTTATTCGCTACCGAACAAGATTTTAGCGGAAACGTCAGAATCTTTTAAGAAACGTAACGTTTTACCAATAAATACAAATATTGCCGATGCAAACATCCACTACTCTCTCTGGATTTTCTTTTCCTTACCTATCTACAAACACACATTCGTATATATAAATATAGAACTGCTTTAAAACATGAATTGAAAATACAGCTACGTTCTAGTCTTAACACTTTTAGTGGGATTTTTTTTTCATATTCTCGTATGCAACCCTTACAGTTGCTTTTAAGTAATAAGTTCCTAAATCCACAGTAATTCTCAATGTAGTTAGAGTTCCACGAACTCATCATGAGGATTCAAAACTCTCTCTATATATATATATGTGTGTGTGTGTGTATGTATGTATGTATGTATGCATGTATGTATCTATGTATGTATGTATGTA
>NC_068981.1:133169167-133181152 GCF_001194135.2 Octopus bimaculoides
TACTCCTCAGTACTGTTCTGACCGCGTCTACAGAATTCATATTTTTTCCGTCCAGATGATTTTGAAGACTGCGGAATAAATAATAATCAGATGGGGAATTGTCCGGCGAATATAGTGGGTGGGGCAACGTTTCCCATTTAAACTGCTCGAGCCTTTGGAATGTCGTTGTCACTGTATGTGGCCGAGTATCATCCTGATGGTAGAACACCTTTCGTCTTGAAACCAAAGATGATCGTTTTTCTTCTAACGCTGACATAAGCCGCTCAATCTGCTCGCAGCAGATCTCCTTTGTTACCTTTTGGTTTGGGTTTAAAAGTTCAAAGTGGACTAAAAGTGGACATATCCCACCAAGCAGATAGCATCACCATATGTGTGTGAACACCTTCCTCAGCCTGGGGTGCCGGTGTTTCTCCTTTCCCTACCCACTGTCTTTTGTGCTTGACATTTTTATAGAGAACCTATTTCTCGTCACCAGTCACTATTCAGTCCAAAAAAAGATTCATTCGTGAGACGTGACAGCAAAGAAGAGCACACATTCACTCTTTGTGCGCGATTAGACGTGTAAAGTTTCAAGAACACATTGACCCAATTTGCACGCAGGTGTCGATGAATAGTTGAATGACCAAATCCAAGCTTCTCTGCTAATTCCTCAACAGTTGCGATGGGATTTTGTTCCGCCAAGGTTTGCAGGACGTCTTTGTCGAGCTCTACAGGTCTTCCAGGGCGAGGCTCGTCTCCTAGGTTGTCGTTTCCGGCTCGGAATTTTTGGAACCACCGTTTATACTGGCTTACTCTGATTGTCCGATACCCATACACTGCATGAATATTCCTCGTACTTTCTGTTGCGTTGTTGCCTTCATTGAATTCGTAAAGCAAAATATGCCGAATATGCTCCTTTGTCACTTCTATTATAGCTTTGAAAAAAATAACTCTTAAAATCGAACTGCACTCAGCAACACAGGTGAATCCCATATATATATATATGATGAGAGAGAGAGAGAGACAGACAGACAGACAGACATGATTACCTTTTCCAATCTGTCCGTTTCTGAATTTATGACGGTGGTGTGTGATTTTTAGAAGTTTAGGCTGGTACATACATATTCTCAATACCGGGAAGTATTTCTTCCAACTCTTTACCTAGGTCTCACCGAGGTCAACTTTTCCTCCCATTTTTTGAAGCTGATAAAATTACCAGTCATGTACTGGGGTCGATGGACTAACTCTTCCTTTTAAATTGCTAGCCTTGTGCGTAAATAATGGCCATTATTATTACAGTGTGATGGGGAGGGGTCGGAATAGCAGAAGGGTTAGCACACCAGATGAAATGCATAGCTGCATTTCGCCTGTCACTACGTTCTGGATTCAAATTCTACCGAAGTCGTCTTTGCATTTTATCCTTTTGGGGTCGATAAATTAAGTACCAGTGAAACACTGGGGTTGATGTAATCGACTAGTCCTCGCCACGAAATTTCGGGCCTTGTGCCTATACTAGAAAGGTTATTTGTTTCGGCTCTATAAAAATCAAAGTTTAAATATCGCTGAAGTCAAACTTGCTTTTCATCCCCACCCCTCTTACAGTTTTCTTACAGTTATGCTAATCCACCAACCTTTATCGACATAAAATGAAGCACCGATCAAATTCTAGGGTCTATTTAAACAACTGATCCACTTCCCCAAATTTCTTGCTTTATTTCTATAATGGAAACAATTTGTAGAGTGTAGCTTTTGTCAAAGACCTCTATCCTCAGTGATCTTCATCGGAGTAGTTTTGTTGGTTCAGTTGAAATGTGATTGTGTCCACTGTGCCTTTTATCCTTCCAAGGTATATTAAATTAGTGACAGTCAAATACTAGCAACAAGTTTATCGTGTGAAATGCTCACCTAAAATTAGTGGCATCGCACTGCTAAAATCTATCGTTGTTGCTGTTATTTATTTTGCCATCACTGTTTTCTTGCTGAAAATAATGTTATGTTATTTTCTCACTTGCTTCTCAGTTATTTTACAGCTCTCTTATCGAATATCTAAAGTCTTAAGTTACTTCTTATGGCGAAAAATTAACTGAATTTGCAATTCCATACAAGGCATCGTAATTAAACAGCTGTGGCTTTTTTCAGAACCAGAAACAAGAGGAAGAATTTAAAGAGCTTTTAATCCGAAGAAGCATCAGAGCTCATAAAAAAAGAAGGCAATTTTAAAACTGACAACACCATTCCAACACTGTCAGAATTTATGGATTCCCAATTACCATAAAACTTTTATTGCAGACAACAATTTGTCCCAGTTTTTATATATATTTTCCTTTTAACTTTTGATATTTTTCCTTTGATTATCTTTCGTCTTTTCACGAGTAACTATTATTTTTAGGCATTCAATCAATTCTCATTTTTATTTGTTTTGTTGACTGGATTCAAAGAAAAAAAATATCAATAATCTGAGGAAGTTGATTCCACGAAATTTAGAGAAGATGAAAAAAAGAAAGAAAATTAAAAGAAAATAAATGAATACAGAAAACGCAACGGAAGAAATCGAGTTCTTCAAAATTCTAAGCTATTTACTTTTTATTCATCTTCTTTAATGTTTTCTATTTGTAATTTCCCCGCCCCTTTCTTTGAATCCAGATTTTTCAGGTTTGATGACCTTCTGTTTATTCAAGTTGTTCACATAAATTCTTTGAGTGAGAGTTCATAACAGAATTTCTGTTTAATTCCACCATTCCACTATGTAAGTTTCGGCTGCGAAGAGAAAATAAAGAAAATCACTTTGAAGGAATACATAACAGGCAAGAAATCGACATTGCTCGGCTGCAGAGTCGTGAATTATTCAAAGCTCATCACTGATATATTGGTGTGACAATTTCATTCATTGGGAAATTAGAGCTGCTAAATATTCGCGATAACATTTAAAATTTTTCATCCAGATGTGAAGGAAATAGCCATTGACTCTTTGCAGGGATTTCAAAACTGGTATGAGGAAGCGGGATCTGATCCTAATGCATGCTTCAAAGTTGGAGTGAGGTGTCTACTAAAGACACGCAAGATATCAGGTGGTGATGTTAAACCGGATGACACAGTAAGAAGTCCACCCAAGTAAGCCATGGCTGCATTTGAACTCGGATCGCTAAGAACCGGAACAAATACCGCAAGACATTCGGTCCGATTTTCTTACAGTTCTGCTAATCCACCGACCTTTATTTTGGGGACCTCCGAAAAGATGAAAAGTAAAATAAACTGCAATAGGATTTGAACTCAGAATCGGAACAAATACCTCGAGACTTTTTATCCGACATTCTATCAACGCTGCCAGTTCACCATCTTTACAGTAAGTACATTCGAAGGATGGTAGTTGAAGTGGTTAAGGGGAGGGATATATTGGTTTCACATTTTAGCACAAGGCCAGCAATTTCGGGGGTGGGATATAAGTCGATTACATCAATTCAACTGGAAGTTATTCTAACGACTCCGAAAGTAACGATTTTGTTGGCTCGCTGCATTAATTAAGGGGATATATTAATGATTATTATGATATGAAGTAACAAGTGTAGCAGTCTGCTGATGGGTGCAGGGGCGATTGTAATGATGTCAAGTTAGATGCAGTGGACTGATTTCCCTTTTACTAGTAACAGAGTGTGAACTCATGATGGTTGAATGGTTAAGAGTTCGATCCACTGCATGGCATATTGTTTTTTTTACGCCCATTACTTCTGCTCAACCCAAGCCTTGCGAATGAAATTGGCTAGACAAAAACTGTGTGGAATCCTGTCGGGTGGATTTTGTCTAATTTAAAGATACAACCTTGTCATACAGGATTCTTTCATATGTCACCCATGGTGCGTTGATTCTACCCGAGAAGTAAGTTAACAGTGCACACACGTCTGTGGAATGCTTACATGCCAAGTCAATGAGATAGCAATCATCGACGAAATCAAGGAAGATCCATATACTAATTAATTACTCGGTTTACTAGTAATGGAAATTTGAATAATTTATTGTTACATGAAGTAGTGTAGTAGCAGCTGTTGTAGAGTAGTAATGAATTTATTGGCGAGAATACTGGTATGTCAAAGTATGCAGATGAGACGATTTGAAGATACACTTATGCAATGGCGAATGTAAACGAGTACGAATAGGTTTGTTGATTTGTATAGCATTAGAATTAATCTAGTGAAAAACAGCACTTCTGATTACAACGCTAACAGACAAGAGACAAAGTGTTTAGAAAATTCTGCTACCAAATTTGAGTTAAAAGGAATTGTCTGATCTACAGATAGAGTGAAATGTCTGGGTTCGTTTTTGTATAAACACTCGCTTTTTTTTTTTAATTCAATCATTTGTTTAACTACTGTGTATCTTTGTTTATGTAGAGACGGTAATTTATATGAAGATAGCTTAATGTTAAGTAATGAAGTGAGGTTGACAGACGTTTAAGTGTGAGTGATGACCGTATGTAATGTTAGAGTGGTAGTTGGATGTGAAAGGAGAATAGTAGTTGTTTGTACCTGACCGTGAAGTGAGACTGCCATGTCTTTGTGAAGTAATTGAACAAGTTTCTGATATTTGAATCTTACTTATTTGTCAACCAGCAATATATTCAACAAATCAGGAGTAGTAAACCTGAGAGAACGATAAAGTAGCAGAGTAAGTATTTTCTTTCACCACTAATAGATTTTAAGTTCAAATACTTACAGAAGCACCTTTAAATCTCATCTCTTGAGAGTCAATAAAATTGTTACTAAAAGATTGCAACAAGCACGTACAGGAGTCAGTTCGATCAATTCTATTCGTTTTTCTAGATATGTGTCAACCTGTGCCGTTGTGCGAAATCAATATATTTCATCGCTCGAAGACGGTGGAATTGGAGAAAACACTAATGCACTTACGAAAAAGGGATTACAACTTTAGAACATATAGATTTTGCTCATCTAGCTTCCGCGTTCTAAAGCTACTGGGATCGCTTTTTGATATCCTTCCTGACCGATAAAATAATCATTTGTTATATACTGGCATACATGCAATTGAATATGTCTTTCCTGCCAGTTGGGGAATTCGACTTCACCTTACTCCCAAAGATGTCATATATTCAATCAGTCGTTGAGTACTTAAGAGCAAGGGGCACTTCAGGGAACTGAACAACCAAGAGTTTAACGTTCAGCTATAAGGTAAATATGAAACACTCACACACACACATTTATAAGTATATATGTATATGTATGTGTGTATGTATGTATTTATGTACGCTTATAAATACATATGTGTGCATGTAGTGTGTGTGTGTGTGTGTGTGTGTTTGTGTGTGTGTGTGTGTATTTGTGTCTGTGTATCGTGACGAACAGCTTTTTTTAAACAAATGGTTTTAAATAAGTTAGAAACAGAACCGTATTATATGGAATTCTCCAAAGCTGTAGGTTAATCATCGAAGCTATATCGATAAGGAAATGCGAGGCAAACTTTAAAACTCCAGTTAAGTGCCGTAATAACTAACAAAGACTATTTCCTGATTACTGAAAGAGTGGTAAAAGCTTCGTTTCTGGCGATAATTACATAATTAACACAGAAGCAAGTTCATGATTCTTGACTGCTATAAAATAACAATAACATGTTTCACCAATAATGATTTCCTCCAAAGCCAATGAAAGAATCGTTACTAAAACTACGAAGGAACATTTACTAGGTTATTTGACGTGCTAGAAATAAAGACAAATCTCCCTCAAACCACATCCTTCTGTCTTAATAATTATTTCAAATTTTTGCCATAAGGGCAGCTTTGGGAGGTGGTAATGAGTTGATTACATCGACCCCCGTCTTCAACTGGTACTTATTTTATCAACTCCGAAATGATGAAAGGCAAAGTCGACGTCGGCGGAATTTGAACTCAGAACGTAGCGACGGGCGAAACACCTACTGTCTTAATAATGGACACTGTGACACAATATTGCTGCAGTACTGTGATACAATAGTCTGTAATACAATACTGAGGGTGTTTGCACACGATCTTAGATCAAGTCACTTGCTATGCAAGTGCATCTCCGTAATAATACGATGATAGGAGAAAATTCTTTCCATAATTATAATACAAACTATAAATTTTAAACTGAATTCAAACTTCCTCCCTCAGCTATAGTATGAAACAATAAATAATTACTTCCACCCATTCTGTTAAAAAAAAAAAAGTCAAAAGTCAATAGATCTACAAGATGGAAGGCATTAAGATGGGATGAGGGTGGGGGAATTGACGATGTGTGAATGGTGGGAAAAATACTGTATTAACGATAGGAAATTGTCAGGCCTCATTCTGAATCAGGAATTATAAATAGAAAGATGATTGTGACCTCTGACTATAAGCAATATTTAGTTGTTTGGTCGGAGACATGATCTGGTAATGATAAAATGATTATGTAGATATGCTGTAGATGTAAATATGTTTCAGAGAGTTTGTTCATGAAGTGACATAGATTGTCAAGAGTTGAATTTTATTGCGACACCAAACTATTCCTCTCATATGTCGAAATGCTTTCCCAATTTTTAATAATGTTGTTTCATCGTGTTTGTAATATGCATCTTCAAAGGATACGAAATGTGCTACTTTATGTGCTTGATTATGTATTATAGTTTGTTAGAGAGAGAGATTAGAGACCCAGGCATGATCCATCAAAGATATAATGTAGTGCTTTATCTTTTGTCTCATCTTTGTTTCAGTTATTGGACTGTGGTCATGCTGGAGCACCACATTGAATGGTTTAATCGAACAAATCACCTCCACTACTTGAGATACTTTTTAAGTTTGGCATTTATGCTATCGATTATTTTTACCGAACCGCTAGTAATGGGAAATTAAGCAAATTAACACTGTCATCCCAACCATACATGCACTTATGCACACAGTCATGCCTGCGCTCGTGCAAGGTGTTTTATTTTTGTTTGCCTTGTGAGATGTGCGCCGTTTGGATCTCTTTACTATGTCAACTATGCTAGTTCTGAATGTTGAGAAGGTGTGTATAACTCCATATTTTTTGATCATCCGTGTGCAAGGTCTACTGGTGTTATTGAGAGTGATGGTTGGAAGTTTTTATATTTCTTTTTACTACCAAGGGAGCAGACGGAGTTATTTCAGAGCAGCGTTTCTTGGTATTGATGTCAAAGTTTGGCACAAGGCCACCAATTTCGGGGCTAGGGCTAAATCGATTAGATCGACCCCCAGTGCTCATCTAGTTAACTGTTTTATCGACCTAAAGGATAAAAAGCAAAGTCGATCCCGGTGGTATTTTAACCGAGAACATAAAGACGGGTGAAATGCTGCTCCGAATTTTGCCCGGCGTGCTAACGATTCTGCCTTCTTGCTACCCTGTGTTTCTAGGTATTGAAGTGATGCTTGATTAATTTCACGTCGGTATGCAGAGTAGATAATCTGTGATATAGACACATGGTCCACAAATTTAAGAGGAAGGGGTTAATGGATAGTATCAACCTCAGTATTTGACTGCTACTTTATTTTATCGACTTTCGAAGGGATGAAAGTCAAAGTTGACCTCGGCGAGATTTCACATCAGAACATGATGTGCTGGAAAGAATGCAGCATGGCAATTCCGACACTGGAACGATTCTGGAATAGTAAGATAATGCAAGTGTGATATCATCTGCATATGATGATGTATGTATGGTGCGAAGTTGTGTAGGACGGTCGTGTAAGTATAGGTAAAAATAATAGTCAAGAGTACGGTTCCTTCCGTTGCAAAACAACATATCTGGAATCGTATATTCCTGATATTTTTGTTGTGTTTTATACTACATTGTTTTGGCGATGTGCCAGGTAGTTCGTTAACTTGGATATTTTCGTTGATTATAAATTTGTCTAACACAATGTATGTTGGAGTTGCATTGTTTATAAAAATAGTGAAAGGTCACAGTGACCACCCCATAATTTCTTTTACATCAAGTTTCAGTTAAGAGGGTATATATTCAATACAAAAAATGGGAACGGAGCATCTACATGGTCGCTGGCTTTACTAGAAATAATAGCGAAACTTTCTTCAAATAGGATCGTATCATCTTTAAAATACGAAGGACATATATATTGTAATTCTAAATGCATTATTACTGAAAATCAAAAAAAGAAGAGAAAGAAAAAAGAAAAAGAAATGGAAAAGAAACGGAATGGTCGAAGCTGGTATATTTTTCATCGCACCTGGGGAAGGTGACTTAATAACAGAACTAATATAAACAAACATTTCTAAGCTTCCAGTTCCTGTGTAAGTAGGCCTAAACACTGTATCACTCTCGGCTACCACAATCTGCAATCGTTGAACTGTTTCCTTGTTTTATGTTTTCTTGAAGGTGTTTTATGTAGATAGGTATCGTGTTGAATTATAGACGGCTGTGTAGCAACTCTTTCAACTTTTAATGCATTTTACTGGATTGTTTGTGATTTAGGCTTCAATTCATTCAACACGAAATGCCATTTGAAACTTCAAAAGAATTCCTCTCATTTTACTTTGTAAATTAATGCTCCAAGAATTGCAAAACATATTGCTCCCCTAGTTGAAAATTTCATTGGAAAATTTCATTTTCCTGTTTCTATACATCTTTCTATTTCGCTTATTACTTTCTGTCTCTTCGGTCTTTTTCGCATTCCATTACTTTATACGTATGTGTGTGTGTGTGTGTGTGTGTGTGTGGCTGGGTGGGGTGTATGTATGTATATATATCTCTCTCACACATCATCTCTCTCTCTCTCTTTCTCTATCTATCTATCTATCTATCTATCTATCTATCTATCTATCTATTCCTATGTATGTATGTATATATGTATGTATGTATGTATGTATGTATGTATGTATGTATGTATGTATGTATCTATCTATCTATCTATCAATCTATCTATCTATCTATCTATATATATATATATATATATATATCACTTTCTCTCTCTATATGTGTGTGCTCGCGGCGCGTGTGCGTGTGTGCGTGTGTATATAATCAGCGTACACAGATCTGTACAGTATGTAATTGCGTGTTTGTTTGTATCTAAGTTTATCTCTGTTTGTGTTTATATACTTGTATGTGAATAACATGTAAACATGAAAGAACCTTCGTCATAACTTTGTTTTAACATATTCGCTTCCTCGAAGAACGAGACGGACCAGACATGATCGAATACCCTCAGACGAATTTCCTACAAATGGATATCAGTTGATTTAATATTTGCAGTAATAAACAACTAAGTGTTTTTCAATAAATAGTATAATCGAAAACTAAAATGGCACTACATGTAGCTTTCAAGATTCCCTTTTAATGAGGAAACGTCTGATGCAGTTTACTTTCAAAGAATGATAACTCTAAACAGAAACAAACTTAAAGAGTTGAAACCGAAGTAGAATTATCAAGATAATTATTCCGCTAGGCCAATTTTCAACCCTTTACAGCAGTATACATTTCTATTCTACAGCTATCCTACTCATTATGCTGCTACTAACAAACAACCCACGCAGTTAAATCTCAACGCTATGGATTGGAATAAGCTGGATAAGAATTACAATTGTTACAGTTCACTCGAATAACATGTTGCCTGCTTCTTCTGAGGCAGTTACCACATTTAGAAATTCGGCAACAGCTACAACGATGTTGTCAATGACGATGAGGACAACAGCACCGACGACTCAAACCGTAACCCTATGCTTTCATATTTTTTTTTGTGAGTGCTAGGATTCATAAGGGCGATTATTTGGTTTCCATAGCATATAAGCGACCGAGATCACAGCATTAATGTGAACCGGATGGCAGTCCTTTGGATGCGTCAAAGCCATCATTTTTTAGAAGCTACAAGTCGATTATTTCGATTCCAGTTCTTGACTGATGCTTTGTTTTATCAAGTCTCGAAGGGGTGAAAGGCAAAGTTGACCTTGATGGGTTTTGAACTCAGAAAAAAAAAAAAAAATCGGAACAAATGAAATGCAAATCCTTAATCTTCTATCTCTTGCTAATCTAAACTTTCCAAACTTAAACATTATACACTAATCTGTTCATGTGAGGTGGTGCTTACGATTCCCTAAATGTATCCTCCCTACCAATGTATATTAACAAACGAAGTTTCCAGTTACTTTCGATTAAAGTTTCACGTCTCTTGTTAAGGTTATCTCTTGGGATTTTCTGTAGAAATTATAGCCAGCCCTAAGTTTGTTACAACGTTTCGTATCCGAGACATCTAATGTAAACAGTGGGATTGAAGATTAAAAATGGATAATGGGTGCATATGCCATATTTCACGAGCGTTTGCTCTTTCATCAACACCCATCCATAAAAACGTTTAATATACTTTGTATATATTAAGCTTGCATGACGAAATACGGTGTCTCTACAAGTTATTAATTTTCACTTCTCTGTATATTTTCTTTTCTTTTCTTTCGTTAAGCGCTCCTCGACTTTATCCATCATACCAAACTTATTCGACTATCACTCGACATGAGTCGATGACGCCTATCTTAATTCGCCTGCACTAAGAATCGTCTTCAGTGAATCTACTATTTACAATAATTTTTAGGTCTCATTTTCCAATGTGCACTAATACTTGAGTGCATTTGTATTCACGTATGTTCACCTATACACACGTGCAATTGAACGTGTATGTCTGTGTGTAATGGATATTTGTGTGTGTGCGTTGAATTAGGCGTAGGCATAGCTGTATGATTAAGGAGCCCGGTTTACAACTATGTAGTTTCATGTTCAGTTCCACTGCAGCACCTAGGACAAGAGTCTTCAACTGGGACGACCAATGCCTTGTAAGTGTATCTGGTTGGCGAAAACTTTGTGTGTGTGTATATATATATATGTGTGTGTGTGTGTGTGTATGTGTGTGTGTGTGTGTGTGTATGTGTGTGTGTGTGTGTGTTTGTACTCCATCACCGCTTGACAACCGATGTTAATCTGTTCACGTCCCACAAAATTACACTTTTGGCAAAAGAAACCGATAGAATAAGTGACAAACTTTAAACATAAATACTAGGGTCTATTTCTTCGACTAAACACTTCAAAGCGACGCTCCAATGCGGCTGCAGTTGAATGAACGATATAGGTAAAAGATAGAATAAACGTGTGCGTGTGTATATTATTTACATTTGACGGATATTTGTCCTTCAGCCTTCATCAGGTGTCTTGAGGAAATTTCGAACCTGGCTTCTCATTCCTAATATATTTTTCGATGTTATTATTATTATTATTATTTAGGTCACTGCTTGGAATCGAACTCGGAATCTTGGGGTTAGAAGCCCGCCCTCTTAACCACTACGCCATATGCCCATGGAGGATATATCAGCCGAAACGTTGTGTTAACAACAAAGAAGATGAGGACAAATATCCATCAAATGTAAATAATGTACATAATTCCTCATCTCATAAATATAGAACTGTGCGTGTGTATGCGTTTATACATACATGGACATCATACGCATTGGTGTATGTACGAGTGTACATGCGTGTATTTGCTATTTTATCGTTGTATCGCGTGTTTTGTTCTTTTAATTGGCTACAATAAACATGTTGAACAGCCAATTAGCTGCAGATATTTTATTAAATTACTAGACCTTTACAAATACAGTGTAACGAATAAATTAAATACAACACCTATAAAAATACATTGCTAATTCTATATTAATTCTAGTTAATATACAATAAAATATCTTCTCGACCATCACACTAAACATGTATGGTATACATACATACATTCACAAATTCACATTTATACCAACAATAATTGGTACATTTGTTTTTGTGACATTCTGGATAGGTTGGTGTTATACAACACTTCTCAAGTTCAAAATGGGAATTTGTTTTTATTTTTCATCTTCTACTTGTTTCAATCATAGGCTGGCACTTATTCTATTTTCCTTCTTTGCCGAACCGCTAAGTTATGGAGATGTAAACATACAAGCTGTGGTGGGGGATAAACACACACACACACACACGCAAACACACACACACACACACACACACACA
>NC_068981.1:133183117-133184607 GCF_001194135.2 Octopus bimaculoides
ATATATATATATATATATAGATAGATAGATAGATATAATTACTGGTTGGCCCTCTTTTAGCAACAGTTACCAATTTTATACGGTTAGGCATTGAATCAACTAGTTTCTTGTGCAATTTTACTCCATTCTTCTCTCAACGTTTGGTACAAATGCTCTTTATTTTTAATGGTTGTGTTCTTGATAGCTTCACCAAGAGTTCCCCATAGGTGTTCAATCGGATTTAGATTGGGACTTTGAACTGGACAGTCCATGGGATCAATACCCTGTGTTTTAAACCATTTACGAGTATTCTTTGCTGTATGGCATGGAGCATTTTCCTGTTGAAAGATTACACTGTTTTTCGTCACTCCTGGAAGCAATTTAGCAATTGATGGTTCTAAAACATCTCATAACATGGAAACATAGGTAGCTGAATTCATCGTTTCCTGACATAAAAACATTTCTCCGGGTCCTGTGGCAGGCATGCAGGCCTACACCATGATAGAACAACCCCCCATGTTTTATGGTTGGTACCAGACATTCAGCCTTAAATGCTTTCCCAACTCTGCGATGCATGAAAGTTGCACCAGATGTACCGAAAACCTGAGCAAAAACATGAAAAATAATGTTAGCTTTATGTTGGATATTTTTTTAATATATTTTGGGCAACAAACCAGTTACATTAAGTTTATATGTTGATTGAATACATTTACTATCTTACCCCAAAGTTACTTTCATCAGATCATATGACTTTCGACCATTGCTCATTGGTCCAATTTGAGTGGGTTTTGGCCCACTGAAGATGTTTTTCCATATTCGTTTCAGAGACCCATGACTTCTTCCTGGCTCTACAGCCTTTCAGACCGTACTCTAAAAGACTTCTTCTAACAGTTCTGGTTGATATTTGTGAAGTACCTGCCTCATTGAAGTCTACACAGAGCTCCAACTATGTTTTTCTCCTATTTCTGAGTGCCTAGTGGATGGTGAATCTGTCATCACGAGGTGATATAACCATTTTTCTACTTGATCTTTGTACTGTCTTCACATCTTTTGTCTTTCTGAAGCGCTTGAAAGTCGTTTGCACCACCCATCGAGAACATTTCCTCTTCTGAGTAATTTGCCTTTCAGACATTCCATCTTCATGATGAGCTACGATTTGACCTCGCTCACACTCACTCAACTACCTTTGTTTTAGTATTTTACTGTTTATTAACTGTAACTACAACGTATTTTAGCATAAAACTCTGAAATAATGAAGGAAACATAAGTTCATTTTTGACGTTGGTCTTACACATAATTGGTTGCATATGTACAGTACAGTATAAGAGCGGTAATTAATGCTAAAAGATGGTCAACCAGTTATTAAAACTAATATATGTTGTGAAAAATACCATAATCTATCATATGCACGAGATTCATTAACATTGAGATAGCAGAACCCCAAAATATTGGGGTGGCCTAATACTTTTGGCCAAGGCTGTATATATATATATATATATATATATATATAT
>NC_068981.1:133186118-133187055 GCF_001194135.2 Octopus bimaculoides
TATATACACACACATGTTTGTGTGTGTGTGTGTGTGTGTGTGTGTGTGTACGTATGCATAGATATAAATATAAAAGTGTATGCATGTGCAAATAATATGTATGTGTGTGTGTATAAAGAGATAAAAGCAATTATAAAGAGAGGGGAAAGAGAGAGGCGGGGATAAATTGTAGCAGAGTAATGAGTAGACAGCATCAATAGAATGTTAGTAAATGTGTGTCTGTACAGATCAGACAGTTTGGCCTTATACACTATCTAAGCCTAAAGCATTGATGGTACAAAACAATTCAATAAGTGTTCATATATGTACTGCAGGGAGGTAATATTAATTAAATAATTTCAGTAAATATGGGAGACATCTTCGGATATGCTTTGCCCTCAGTTTTACTTCATCAATGAAGTATAACCTTAACCGAAATCACTTACAGAATGCATACAGAATGACAGTACTGGCTACCATTTGAGAGCAGCATAAAGAGCACCGTGCCCATTTTCTTTTGATCGGAAAGAGGAAACAGCATTCTTCTTCTGTCCGGTGTTTATTTTAAAAGAGGTAGTGAAGCGACTAATCATAGGGCTTTAACTATTCGACTAAACACTGATCAACTTTTTGAAGATAACTTTGAAGAGAAAGGAGATGTATGACCAAGCAAGAGATATTCCACTGAAAAATTTATGAAAGGTGAGGGAAAATTATCAGGAGTGGCCAGTCTGGTCTGTAGGTATCCGATTGTAGCCAAGAGACGCCAACAAGGGTATTGTACTCACCATTGGTTATCAGAATAATTTAGATTAGTGGGACTCCCTGGCTGTCCCTTTATTGGGGCCATTTTTTAATGTTTTGCTTGTTTTCCATATCTAACCACCGTGCAATTTTTCATGGAAAGTCTGCCAATAATTGTCTTTGCCTCATAAAATAAGCCTTTATCATCATCATT
>NC_068981.1:133187453-133188246 GCF_001194135.2 Octopus bimaculoides
AGTCTGCCAATAATTGTCTTTGCCTCATAAAATAAGCCTTTATCATCATCATTATTATTACTATTATCATGATAATCATCATCATCATCATCATCATCATCATTATTATTATTATTATTATTATTATTATTATTATTATCATTATTATTATTATTGCCTCTATTGCTATTGTGTTATATGTTTGCTTT
The DNA here is from genome assembly GCF_001194135.2 of Octopus bimaculoides. Lineage (NCBI taxonomy): Eukaryota > Metazoa > Mollusca > Cephalopoda > Octopoda > Octopodidae > Octopus > Octopus bimaculoides. Next base: position 133,187,642 of record NC_068981.1, read on the forward strand.
AGTTGCTCCGTTTGCATTAATTTTCTAGCCCATTCTTATATATTATCGTACCAGCATTCATGTATTTCTTTTAGAGAAAAAAAAAGTTAAGTAAAAAAATAAACGAATACATGTATAATAAAATATATACCGCTCGTCTTCCCCTCTCCTTATCGCACACACCCTATATCAGCTGTCAAATGATATCCATTACAAATATATATGCAAATAACAAAGAAAAAAAAAATGATATTGATTTGAACCAACACGCTGGGGGTTATTATTTCAATGATTTAGCTATGGCAGTAAACTGATATCATAAAAAAAATTCGCTGTGGAAGATAGGACCTTGCTATAGACTTTATCGTTAGATACCAAGTTTTAGTTTCCTTCATTAGTCAGTGATACGATTTAATATTTCTCTTCACTTTCTTTTACTATCTATCTATCTATCTCTTTCTTGATATGTGTGTGTGTGTGTGTGTATGTGTGTGTGTATGCATGTATTTATGATTTGTGTATATATATATATATATACATATAGAGAGAGAGAGGGAGAGAGAGAAAGAGAGAGAGAGAGCGAAATAATTAGGTAGGTAGGTAGACACACACACACACACACACAC
>NC_068981.1:133188329-133190670 GCF_001194135.2 Octopus bimaculoides
TATATATATATATATATATATATATATAGAGAGAGAGAGAGAGAGATAGATAGATAGATAGAGAGATAGATAGATAGATAGATAGATAGATAGATAGATAGATAGATAGATAGATGTACATATATATGTGTAGGAAAATGTACATGCACATATGCACACACACATATTATAAGGAAGGTACCCTTTTTACGTTTCACATTTGAGAATTTGACAGTCTAACAAGACATGAGACATACAACCAAACATGCAGACAAACATACTTATAAACGTGTATATATCATTCTACATGCAGACATTTTTACTCGATACTGCTTTGTGTGACTCAATTAATCCCAGCACGACCAGCCTTTACACACGGCATCAAATTTATTGCACGTTGTTGTTATATATATTTATTTCTTTATTGCCCACAGGGAGCTAAACATAGGGCGGACAAACAAGGACAGACAAAGGTATTAAGTCAATTAGATCGACCCCAGTTCGTAACTGGTACTTAGTTTATCGACCCCGAAAGGATGAAAGGCAAAGTCGACTGCGGCGGAATTTGTACTCAGAACGTAACGGCAGACGAAATACCGCTAAGCATTTCGCCCGGCACGCTAACGATTCTGCCAGCTCACCACACTCACTGTTGTTATTGGGAAGGATGGATTCCGTATTCGTGACTGATGGCGTGTAACCGTACAGAAACACTGGCGTCTCACAATCCAATGAAGTCATTCATAGCTCAACGTTTTCACGTATGTTGCGTATGAAGAGACCTTTCTCCCCACACTACTTCTACGTCCCCACTCTGCTACAACTACACATCAGCTTCATCCCACTCACATCCCAATCCCAACCTCATTCTACAGACATTTATCTCATACACTGTGGTGCCCTTTCTCATCTGACATCAGTCCAAGAGACACACAAACGAACAAGATTTTTTCCTTTTTTGTCTTTCGCTTACAATATTTTCGTTCCAGATGTTACGATATCCGTAAACGGAATATGATACTTCTTGACCTTTAGTGGCAGAGGTCCTGGGCGACATTTTTCTTACATTTTTCTGAGGAATGTCAAGATTAGTTTTCACAAATTCTCGTGTACGAAACTAGGAGATAAATTTTGCCAAAATAGGACTATGTTATTGTATGAATAATTAATATATACTTATACATACATCATCCGCCAGGTTCCATCCCTGTGTCCAAAGGTCGGCTAACTATGCATCTCCAGCTCCCTCTGACAGTTCTCTCTATGTTGTGCTGTGTGTATACAATAAACCAGGTTCTGTTTTTCATTCCATTATCTGATTGCATCAGTCCACAAACGTCTTTGACAACCGCTTGCTCTCTTCCCCTTTATTCTCCATCGCTCTGTACAATGTCAGAGATTCTACTTCATCGAAAACAACTGCCATAACACAAAAGTTTACGAAGTTTTAGGTTTAGGTATTGAGTTATGCTTTTAGAGGCGAAAATCCTTTTCCTTCTCATATATGTTGCTTTAGCCTTATTCTATGAATAACTTCTTCTACATAGAGCTCTTCCCGGTTTATTATTTGTCTTTTGCCATAAAAGCTACAGAAATTTCACTTGTTCAAAGTATATATATCTTTTATCTGTTTCAGTGATTAGACTGCGCTCATGCCGGTGGAACCGCCTTGGAGAAGTTTAGCCAAGAAATAACGAAGTATTATTTTTTAAGCCTGGTACATATTCCGTCGGTCTCTTTTGAGAAACCTTTAAGTTACGGGCAAATTAGCGCGCAGACAAAGGTTGTGAAGCGGTGGTGGTGGGGAACAGATGCAAAAACATACATGCATATATGTGCGCGCGCGTGTGTGTGAGTGTGTATATACTACAGACTTCTTTCAGTTTATGTCTACCAAATCCTCCCACTAGTCTTTGGTCGGCACAAGGCTTCTGAAGCAGGCACTTGCGCAAGGTTCCACGCTGTGGGAATTAGCCCGGAACCACAATGTTACTGAAAAGTAAACTTCTTACCACACAGCAACACCTTCGCACACACAGAAACACACAGAAACACACACACACACACACACACACACACACACACACACACACACACACACACACACACACACACACATATATATATATATATATATATATATATATACAAACACACACATATACACACCCATATACACTCATGTGTATAACTGGCATTCCGTCTGTTACGACGCCGATTGTTACAGTTGATCCAATTAACGGAACAGACTCCTCGTGAAATTAACGTGCAAGTGGCTGAGCTCTCCACAGAGATGCATACCCTTAACGTAGTTTCCAGGGAGATTCAGCATTTCACAAAATGTGACGAGGCTGGCCCTTTG
>NC_068981.1:133190779-133195537 GCF_001194135.2 Octopus bimaculoides
ATTACAGGTACAGCTCACTTTTGCCAGCTGAGTGGGCTGGAATAACGCGATATAAAATGTCTTACTCAAGAAGACAACGCACCGCCGGGAATCGAACTCACGAAAGGTGAGCCGAATGCCCCTAACCACTAAGCCATGTGCCTTCACAACTTACACACACAAACACACACACACACACACACACACACACACACACACACTCTCTCTCTCTCTCTCTCTCTCTCTCTCTCTCTCTATCTATCTATCTACCTATCTATCTATCTCTCTCTCTCACACACACACAAACACACGCACACACACAAATTCATAGATTGCTACTCCGAGCGTTGTACTACCGCATATAATCTACAAGTGAGTCTGGATTTACTAACAACAGAAAAAGAACTCATTACCTGGTGTCGGGCTAATTCATTTATTCAGAATCTTTATGTCGTCACTACTTCTCTGAGATTTCTGTTTCCATTGTTAACACCCAGCCTCTCACATCCATCACAGTACCATCTCTCAAACCATTTCCATTCATTACATCTTTATGCTTTCCTTTGTGTAGATCACGGCTCTTCTTATACACCCACCTCCTTCCAAATTATTCTTACACTATCCTCCATCTCCCCCTCTCCTCATTATCTCTCCATATCTTCTTTATCCTCCTTTTTAACAATGTTTTCGGAGACTTAAATTATCAGTAATGTTTAACAGTGGAAAATTACGCCAGCTTATGAATGAAACTTTAATTTGGAAGATGAAGCTGCAGATGTCAAACTCATCAAATTAGTATTGTTATGAACAAATGGAGATTTTAACGGAGAAAAATCGATATGTTTTGGTCGGTAATAAGCCAGCAGTTCTATATATATGTGTGTGTGTGTACACATGTATGTGTGTGTATATGAATATTCATATGAATACACACACACACACACACACACATATATATATATATATATATATATATATATATATATATATATATATACAATATATGTCTATGCGTATACATTTATATATCTCTGTGTATATTTGAATGCATAAATGACTATATGAAAACATTTATGTACGGATGTATGAGAAAACACCCACACACATATGTAGTAGAGCTTGAGGCGTATTCCCCAACAAAGCACACACAACTAAATACATGTATTCATACAAACATGTATATATGCGTATAATATATATGTATGATATATGAGTGTCTGTATGTGTGTGTGTGTGTGTGTGCGCGCGCTCGCGCGTGCGCGTACATACATATCAGCCCCGACATATATCATGTGCTAGTATTTAAGCTCATATACCTATAAATATATAGAAATACGAACGCATTTATAGAAACACACTCACACACACATATATACGTATACATACGTACACATACACACATACGCACACACAAATATTGACATACATATTTATTAGCCATTTATATTGCATATGATTTGTGTATGTGAGTGTGTGTATGAATGCGCTTGTGCATATAAGATACTAACTAAACTTACTAGTCATAATGAGGAGCAATGATCCGAAAATATACATTAATGAAGTAGCTGGATATATCAAAAGAATTATTCAAAAGATTGTAGTTGATGGGTTAAAAATGATGCATTGTTTGAAAAAAAAAAATGTAAAATATACGTTGTTTATATTCAACCAGTACAAATCTGATAAGGTTTAGTTTCTTTTGTTTCATCAAAATCGGTTTTCTCGATCAATTGGTTCTAAAAGTCATTTGATTCAAGAAATATATTTCCAGCTTGCATTTATAGTGGCCCTGTTACCGTGCATTATCTACACACATCCGCATAGAAGGACCCAGCTGAAACTGATAAATGGTAATATTTCCGACGTGGAGGCCCAGAGGCAAGTATAGGTCGCGATAGAGATTGTAGGCAGATTGCTGGCATCGAGAAGGTTACTTTAAATTCCAGCTAAGAGGCATGAAGGAATTACCTGACTTATGCTCCTAGCAGAATCATGCACTTGTACTTTCTTTCTGTGTGAGTATTCCGGCCGACTTGTTCAGTTTAATTGGGTTCGATTGAAGGAGCGTGTCCTTCAATATTCGTGCCAATCCACTGGGGACTTGGTCCAGTAGATGGGATGTGTTCATGATACAGACACCTGTCACCTTCACTCGTTAAACAATCCTGCTGATACGCTAATTTCGCCAAAACTGAGCAACTCAGATATAATTTATTCCAATTTGACACGCAATGGACACACAATATAGTGACTATTTGTTGGTGTGTGTAGTCGCTGGAGGTGAGGCCTACAGTTTAAGCAGTTTAGAATGACAAATTCTATCAATTACCATGATTACGAGGGAATGAAGAACATTTCCTCCTATGTTCTTCAAAATAAACTCTTAACTTAGCATGACTCTCTCTCCCTCCCTATACACACTCACACGCACACATACACACACACACAAATACACACACACGCATACATATATATATATATATATATATATATATATATATATATACATACATATAACCTTTGTTCAGTATTTCCCTAGATAGAGAGAGAGAGAGAGAGAGAGGGAGAGAGAGAGAGCAGAGAGAGAGGGGGAGAGAGAGAGCAGAGAGAGAGGGAGAGAGAGAGCAGAGAGAGAGGAGGAGATAGTCAATCAGAGACTTACACAAAAACTAAACAATGTGCTTTCATATTTTCAGGTTTCTCTGCAATTTCTTCTTTTGCAAACGGAAAATAGCAACAATAAAAGATAGCGTACAGCACTTTTGGTGCTTTGAAATGATTTTGAAATGAAACTTAAGTGAATACAAATTTTCCCTTGCAAATTCAAAAATTTTTTTCTCCTTGATCTTTTTCGCTATTATTAGTCTATTATTATTATTATTATTATTATTATTATTATTGCGTTGCTTTCTAATTAAGAATCATTGTCTCCGGAATTGTGTTGTTTGCAAGAATCCTCTATTTTCTTGATAAAATATCAACAATCAAATTTGAAAAATGCCTGTTGAATTTGTTATATAAATATCATTCCGACAACTTTAATTGTCAAGTTGATGAATTAAATTAGAATTTACTTTTTCATCTTTATATATTTGAAATTAGAAACGAAAGTATTTTCGGCCAGAAATTAAGTTCTGATGATAAAATATTTTCAAAAGATCACGAAAAATGTATCTAGTTGACTGTCTGGTTGAAACATTATTACATTATCTAAATATTATGCTTTTACAGTATTTCGTTCCGATAAATTAGTATTGTTATTGCGCTGTTTGCATGGCCAGTAAGTTTAAACCTCGTTTAATGTTACTGTACCCCACTCTGTGCAAACCATGCAATTGCTAAATTCTGATAAGGTTTCATTGAATTATAGTAATAACCCAGTTGATAAAGTAATGAGATTTTAGAGGAAAGCTATAAGTTTATGTTTAAGTATTTCATCACGTCATTGTTTTGGTAACATGGAAACTCGGTTTTGTAGGAGAAATAATGACAACGCGACGGAATAATTTCTTGTTGAGGTCATATGATTTTAGAAACTCTGAGAGACATGAAAAAAATCTTTCTTAATGGTGGACCTCGAAGTATATAAAGCTATAAATAATAGAGTGTAAATATTGGGTTAAGAAACCCTTTGGATAGAAAAAGTTGAAGACAGCCCGTGGGACACGAACTTACATCTTCTGTTAACATGACAGACGACTATTTTGCTGTTTTTATTAACATTTTTTTAGTTCTGAATGCTAATCGTTCCGAAGACGACTTTGCCCTTCCGGGATTAATAGGACAATTATTGCAGTTGTTTCGCTTGAGGCCAGCTCTGAATTATCAGACTTATGATCAGTGTGCTCAAAACATCACAACACCCTCATTTACGATAAAACTGCATATATAGGAACACCTTAAACGAATTCTCTATTCTTTTTATAAATTAGTAGGTGGTAATTTAAGGTACATTTGGTTTTTTTTTCTTCCACATACAAACTCTCGGCTGTAGATAATGAGTTAGATTTAATAAGTTTGCTTTGCAGCTACGCGGCTTCTAGTTCAATTTTACTGCAAAACACCTTGGTTAAGCATTTTGTACAATGAATGTTTGCCAAAGTTTTGTGAACGAAATTTGATAGGTGAAAACTGCATGGATGAAGTTGAATCTATCATTCGCTTTCTTAGGTATTAAAAATTCTCGCTAGGTTTAACATTGCTAAAAGGTCCTTGAATTGCTTTATCAGCTTTTGCTCCCATTTGTCTCCGAATCCTGCTTGAATGTAGCGATTCGCCTTACACGTACAGCGGTCGGACCATTGGCTATCATCTCATTTCTAAATACATGTCATCTACTTGAGTCGGACACAGATCATTAGGTTATAGAAAACATAGCTATTCTACCAATTGCCTTGCGAATTTTTTTTATTGAAACCTCCCTGCATCGCCTTTGATTCATTATTTCTGGAGTGTCTTTATAAGTAGAGTCATGAGTAGACTTCATAAATCACCAAACGTTTTTGTACCTGTAATGTATTTAAAGGACAGATAATAGGAAATTCTGATCGTGAATTTCCCAAATGAATTAGTAACGTAAGTGAAGTGAAATTAGTGATGAAAACTAAAGTGAAATAGTCTCATACAAATGGTGAAATAAAATTTTGGGGTTGGTTAACAGGAAGCTTGTCTTTTACGACCATTGCTTTACTCACTCACTCTTATAGCATACACGCATCATACACTTACACAAGTATACCACGCAAATAACTGATACGTACACGCATATATATGTATATA
>NC_068981.1:133196212-133196675 GCF_001194135.2 Octopus bimaculoides
ATATATATATATATATATATATATATATATATATATATATATATATATATATACGCACACATGTATAATAGAAATAGACACATACACATACACATACATCTACATCTACGCCTATAACCAAATAAACAGATACGCATATACATATACATACATCTATACAAACACATACGTAAACACACGCATGCACATACATACATACATACATACATACATACAAATACATATATATAAAAGAAAAAGAATTCGAGTGTTCTCGTATATACATACATACACATACATACATATATATACATATATATATGTGTATATATTATACATATATATATGTGTATATATGTATGTATGTGTATGTATGTATATACGAGAACACTCGAATTATTTTTCTTTTATATATATGTATTTGTATGTATGTATGTATGTATGTATGTATGTGCATGCGTGTGTTTACGTATGTGTTTGTATA
>NC_068981.1:133196685-133196866 GCF_001194135.2 Octopus bimaculoides
GTATGTATGTGCATGCGTGTGTTTACGTATGTGTTTGTATACATGTATGTATATATATATGCGTATCTGTTTATTTGGTTATAGGCGTAGATGTATATGTATGTGTATGTGTCTGTTTCTATTATACATGTGTATATATATATATATATATATATATATATATATATATATATATATATAT
>NC_068981.1:133196876-133197166 GCF_001194135.2 Octopus bimaculoides
CGTGTGTATGGGGACAAGCACACACATGTGTATATTTGTATATACGTGGGTACGTATGTGCATGTGTGTAGATGTGGACGTATGCGTGTATATGTATGTGTATGTATGTATGTGTGTGTATATGTATATATATATATATGTATATATACACATACATATGTCTATATATGTGTGTATATGTATGTATGTATGTATGTATGTATGTGTATATGTGTATATGTATTTATGTATGCATGTATGTTTTCACACATTTATATGTATGTGTTATCCAACCTACTATCCGGCAGCGT
>NC_068981.1:133198848-133201119 GCF_001194135.2 Octopus bimaculoides
TGAAAGGATAAATAGATTAAGTCGACGTCGGTGGAATTTCATCTGAGAATATAATAAACCGGAAGAAATATCACAAAGCATTTTGCTCTGTTGGCTCACTTTAATGAGTTTTGTATTACTTAAGAACAAGGCCAGCAGTTTTGAAGGAAAGAGGAACAGTCGGCCTTTGTACTTGACTTGTACATTATTTTATCAACTCTGAACTGATGAAAGGTTATGTTTACCCCAGCGTGATTTGAAATCAGAGAGGAAAGAGTTGAAAAAAAAAAGAAAAAACACTGCAAAGCATTTTCTCCGATACTCTAACGATTCTGGGGTGTTGGATGAACGAACTCTACAAAGGCAGGTTACATAAAGTTTAATGGTATATACAGAAATCGAATGAAGTGAACAAAAAGAAAACAATACAAAATTATATATAGTATAAAATAAATGTTGTCACACTTTTACTGCTACAGAAGTATCAGCAACTAGAGCCATTCAAGGAATGTCATTGGTCCAGGATCTCCCTGACCACCAAAAGCAAGTGCTCTCTTCCAACAATCATTTTCCGACTTACGGATGCATATTGAAAGTAAGCGCATCTCAAGTCGTTGCCCCAGCATGACCGCAGTCTAATGGCTGAAACAAGTAAAAAGATAAAAGGTAAAGGAGATATATTCTTGTCACATTCGTCAGTCTCCCACCTCATAATATATTTACTGAAGAATAATTTCCTGTCGGCCCTTAACTTCTTTTCTGAGTGGAACTTGAAAAAGTCAGCGAGAGGAGACTGAAGATTAACATTGTTGTAGTGTACCAGAGAACATATCTTAAGATTTATTAACCAATCCTCTGTGTTACGACGGATGTAAACACTATATCTGCTCGATACGTCGGTGGATAGAAAAGCAGGAACAACTTTATAGGCACGTTTCAATCTTAGTCGAGACCGTCGTCAACATTTGTGCACAAATGGTCCTATATTGAGCACTGAGTCGTCGTAACGACGCATCTCTCCCCGACCATTGCTGGACTTGTGCCAAAATTTGAAACATCTGAAAATTATTATTATTGTATAAAATTTGAAGGCGGCGAGCTGACAGGCTAGTTAGCACGCAGAACGTAATGCTTATCGGCATTTCGTCAATCTTTACGTTCTGAGTTCAATTTCCGACAAGGTCGACTTTGCCTTTAATTCTTTCGGGATCGATAAAATAAGTACCAATTGATCACCGGTGTCGATGTAATCGACTAGCCCTCACCTCGAAAATTACAGGCCTTGTGTCTATAGTTGAAAGATTTATATAAAGCCACTTTCTCTCTCTCTTTCTTTCTCTTATGTGCTCACAAACACACACAAACGCCCAATCATACAAAACGGACAATTTCATAAATGCTCTTTGGGTAAGTGCTGCCTATTTAGAGAGAAAATATGTCGATCTTGCAAAGTGCAACGAAAACTTGATCCTACTTCACACGCTGGCTGCGACAATCTACATTGTCTCTTAAGAGAAAGCAAAAACAGCAACAACAACAAAAAAAAAAACAAAACAAACGCATATTTAATGAACTCTACAAATAGCTTTTGGTGCGTAGCATATCGGATCACATAGCTTTAACATATTTCTTTGAATAAAAAATATACCTTCATTTATAATTTTCTTTAATGGTATTAGCATCAATAAAATTTGCTATCAAGATTAAAATTGTCAGCAACCAGTAAAAAAAAAATCTCCTTTCTTGACTTTAATAGAAGCGTTGTCAGCTTTGTTAGACATTAGCTATTCACAAAACTCTGTTGATGATAAATGACATAATGTAGATCATCAGAAATGAATGAAATAACATTAGGATAACGTTTGTCTTGTCAAGAGAAAGGTTCTGCATTTTACTTCGTATGTAATCTATCCTTTTCTAGTACGTTCTTAGAATGGCAATGTTTCATGCATATCTTTTTGTCTTTAAGGCGGCGAGCTGGCAGAAACGTTAGTACGCCGGGCGAAATGCTTAACGGTATTTCGCCTGTCTATACGTTCTGAGTTCAAATTCCGCCGAGGTCGACTTTGCCTTTCATCATTTCGGGGTCGATAAATTAAGTACCAGTAGCGTACTGGGGTCGATCTAATCGACTGGCCGCCTCGCAGCAAATTTCGAGCCTGGTGCTTAGAGTAGAAAAGATATATTTTATTTATTTCACTCATTGGACTACGACCATGCTGGGCTACTGCCTTGTAGGGTTTTAGTCGAACAAATTGAACCATTGTATATATATATTTTTTTAAGCCAGGT
>NC_068981.1:133202704-133208286 GCF_001194135.2 Octopus bimaculoides
AGCTGAATCCCGAAAACAATTCAATTTATATATATATATTAGAATAAGAAACGCGTGTTTCTGGAAACTAAGTCATCTCAGATACAATTAATTATCACATTTAGCAGACGAAGAACAGAGATATAGAGATTAAATTTTCCCTAATGTATGAACACATTCGCTCAAAGAAAACCACAAAATGCGTAGTGTCAATATTTAGTTGACACGTTACACAATTCTAATCCACTACGCTCACTTTTGGGAGATTTACTCCAGAATACAAAGGAACAAATACAGAACTTGCGTATAAGACAGAACTCACAGCGTATAAATGAGTGCAACTATTTTCGATGTACACCACGAACGCATCAAGAATCTAGTTTTCTTGAGCACTTTAGGTATGTATTTAGGATGTTAGGCATGTTTCCTAGTTAAAAAATTATTAGTAAATACACTAATATGAGATCATTAGTTATAGATTTTTTACATAAATAACACTAAAATACACACACACAAAGACACGCGCACATACATGTATAAGTAGATAACGCTAATTTTTAAGAAGTACAATTACCGTTGAGGGTTGTGAGGTTATGATGTATTTTTAAACAAATGAGGGATAGTAATAATGGTTTCAAATTTTGGCACAAGGCAGGCAAGTTCGGCGGAGGGGGTAAGTCGATTACATCGATCGCAAAGTGCAACTACTACTTATTTTATCGACACCAAAAGCGATATAACGTAAGACGAATAAAGATTAACGAAGGCAGTAAACAATGCATCAATTCCCAGTGCAAAATGGCGAACTGTAACTTCAATTGTCCACGATGCACAATGAACCGTCTATACCACAGTAAGCGTGCTAAGGTGAACAGAGTAAATCCACAACGATGAGCCGATTTATATCAAACGTCACCTGATAGAGTCAATAAAGTGCCCCCTCGGACGAATCAACGTAAACTTAAATAATAAGCGATGTGGGAGTGAAAAACGTCTCATGATAGAGTCGTGTCCATTGATTGGATGATACTTAATAAACAATGTTTTGTGTCGAGACATCTGGAGTTGTCTCAGAAAGAATGAAAGGCAAAGTCGACCTCGGCGGAATTAGAACTCAGAACGTAGATACAGACGAAATTCTGCTAAACATTTTACCCGGTATACTAACAATTCTCCCGCTCACCGCCTTAGGAATGGTAATAAACATATAGTATTAACAACTGATGTGGTACAAATTGACAAAAAAATTATGTAACTTAATTAAGAGGAAGTAAGCTGTAATGACAAATCTACATTTGACACAATATAATTGTTTCTCCAAATTACAATACATTAGAACTGTTCCACAAAACGAAAGCCGGCAGTATAGCTTTCCTTGCTTCATACCCATTCGATGTCGCTAATACATACTTCCCAGTATTCATCACAGTTTTTCTTCTAACGATACAGATACACAATATATGCTTATAAATATGTATATATGTGTATGTATATGTGCCTAGAGTAGAAAAGAATACTTACGTCAGAGAAACTTAAAGAAACTTCTCTCTTAAAATATGCAGGAATTTTTTAGAATGTCGTTGTCAAATCACGTGTCACAGTGTTTCTATCTTACTTGGTGTCCTCTGTGGCGAACCCATTTCCCCACTGAATATTCTACGCTATATCAAAAAAATATTCATTCTGATATATAAACCAGTAAGCAAAACTTTCCCTGATGTGTGGTGTAGCTGACCAGGCTCACATTATGCACACTTTAAACAGGATTACATTAAAATAGCGGTGTGCATAACATTTATATTGTCTATAAAAAATATGGAACAGCACTAACTGTCGCTCTTTGTCTCTGAGAAACGTTTCAAAAGTACTTTTTTTGTCAAAACATACAGAGCTCACTCAGAATATCGTCAACGATAGCAGATCCCTGAACACAGTGTCTCGACCTAGTCTGGTCTCCTCAGTGATGGACACAATCCAACTACATAGTAATTTCCTGTAATAATTTCAATGGTTACATGATGTATTCGAAACAATGACACTGTCGATTGCATTTAGTTTAACGGAGTACTCATGTGCCACAGATATGCTCAAACAGGGTTGAACTGGTGTTAAACAACAATAACAAAAATAGTAATCATATAGTCTTAACTGAAGCAACTAGCGATGAAAATCAGGCGGTATAACAGCAGTAATATCCATAACCACAACCACTATAACATGAGTAACGACAACAACAAATGCAACAACAATCCCGTTTGTAGCAACAATTCTTACAATAACATCAACTGCTATCACAGCTCTAACATACACAAGAAAATATTGCATTTATGATGGTTTTTCTATATTACTAAACCAAGCAATCTTACTTATTCCTGTCAGTTAATCCCTTTCTTAGTTCGGCTTAAAGGTATCGAATTTCTGTCGTAAAGCACTGTATAACTTTCTTTTTTTCCTGGTGATATTGACTGAAAGTGGAAGCCATTCTGATTCCCGACATATTTTGCTCGTAAAAAGCTTTCTTAAAACAACAAAATTCGTCTTTCGGCATTATCATCTATATTGTATTTTATGGTTAATGATGTCGATATCTACGGCCTAACGAACTATACAACGATCTTTGATTTAAGGATAATGGAATTTTCTGGAGTTCAGTTAGCTGAAGGAAATGCAGATTTACATAAACGTTCATATATACAACGAAAAACTACTATGTACATATTTACTGAGTTTATCTACTATAATATTCATTGTGTTCATATACTCAATAATAACACACGCACAAAACATACACACACATATACGTACATACGTATGTGTGCATATATATATATATATATATATATATATATATATATATCAATATCTCTCTCTCTCTCTCTCTCTCTCTCTGTGTATATATATATATATATATATATATATATATATATATAAATGGTAGAAGAAAACGAGTCAGAAGTAATGGAGGTGGAGATGCTTTTTCATTTATTTACACAGATATAAAAAAGTTTGGATTTTCCTAGGGAATGAGTGAGATATAATACTGCTTATATTCTTTTATTTATTTATTTATTTATTTATTTGTTTATTTATTGAGTTGTCTAGCGTTGGAGATTGAAACTTTCTTGCAGCTTAAGAAGGGAGTAACCACATTCTTTTATAGTTGACTGGGATGTAGACTGTCGCTAGCAGGTCATCGAGGTCATATGACAGTGAAAACTAACTATAGGCCACGAATTCAAGCTAAAAAAATTTTGCAATTGAGATGATTGCGTGCATCCATATGTAACTGTGAGTGCTTCAACATAGGTAGTGATATATGATAAGCACGTCCGCACGCGTCCACACACACGCACACGCACGCACGCACGCACACACATACACACACACACACACACACACACACAAACACACACACACACACAAATATATACACAGTTTTAAATTTAATTCTTTAATCGGTTCAGTCGAGTATAACATTAAGCATGGTAGGCTCATTTCTTGTTCTGGATTTCGTTTCGCTTTATGTTTTTTCGATAATATTTCAATAACTATGCTTTATATTTGCGCATGCGTAGAAGTGAGTAGTCACAGTTCGCCCTGCGCTACACAAAAGAGGCTGACTGGAGTTAAACAGCAGTAAAAGGGACAATAAAATACATATAAGATGTGTAATTTTCCGACTAGATGACTATAATATTCTGTTTTCTGATCGTCTCATTTTTAATTTCTATTGAGAATTTCCACATAATCTATAGACATCCGCAAACATATTGAAGACTGCAATTATTCCCTTCTAACTTCAATCCCGAGAGAAAAAATGAATAATCTGACTCTACAACAATTATCTAGAAGCCTGATCCCGAACAGACGAAAAGTATCGATGATAAAATGTCTCACCTCCATTCTTCAGAATAACAAGAAAAGGCCGTAAATGTAGTCAAGTGTGGCAGTCAACGGTATAAATATGGCACCCATGCAAAGAATAAACAATTAGGAACCTTTAATATGACGCGCCCAGCATTCATAGCACAAAAAGGAGAATACAAAGTAAATAAGTAAAGCGACGCATTAAAAAATTCCCGACTATTTTCACTTGTGAGATATTTGTCAATTCAGTGCTATAATATAAGACTCTTGCCGAAAGTGTCATGAAGTGAGACCAAAAATTGAACCTTAGCGCATGGATATGAAAAGTTTTTGCACAGCTGTTTTGGCACCGCCTGATTGGCGTCGCTGATTCGACGTTGACTTATTTGACATCAGACATTTTAACATTTTCCTCGTTTTCTCTCTCTTTTTCTTTCTCTCCCCTTCTCTCTAAGTGTATGGGCATGTAGTTATGCGTATATGTACGAGAAATGTCTTGTTCTCTCATTCTCTATCTGTATATTTCTACATGCACATGACATGCGTGATTGTGTGTGTGTGTGTGTGTGTGTGTGTGTGTGTGTGTGTGTGTGTGTGTGTGTGTGTGTGTGTGTGTGTGTGTGTGTGTGTGTATGCGTGTGTGTGTGTGTGTGTGTGTGTGTGTGTTTGTCTCCATTACCAAAAAATACTGTCGTCCAAACAGGTGGACTGTCCAATCAGCGGTACCAAATTGTCTCATTTTGTCCCAGTATAATCATATATAAGATAAGGCATGCTTATAGCTAAGACGCTTTTGATCAGAAGTATGCTTAACCAGGGATGATCTGGTATTAAACAACAATAACAACATGTTGACTACATTTCATGATCCCCAATGAAATAGAAAGTGTTGTATACCTGGAATGCCATGTTGTTGTGTGACCATCAACCTATATTCAATAGATCTGTACGATCAGAGCTGACTGCATAACGACAGCAACCACCACCAACACCATCCCCCATCCCCCACCACCATCTTCATTATCATAATCAGCAGCAATATGGCTGTTAAATCACCAATAAAAGTTATTTTTAAGAAGTTATGCTCGAAGTAAACAGTCTGCAAAACTTCACATTCGCAATCTAAGACGAGTAGTAATTTTAACATCCGTTACAAAACTTTTAAAAAGTTTTTCACCGAATATTTACTCTGAATAATCATCAAACAACATTAACATGCTACCTTGACTCACCTATTAAACTTACGTTTATGTAAGTTTAAAACTATTTACTAACATAAGCAAAAAAAAAAAAGCAAATAATACATTTATTTGTTATTCAATTTTATTTTTTTGCTTATGCTAATGAATAGCTTCGAATAGTTTCACGCTTGCATACTATTTCTAGCTCACATAAATTTTCTAGCAACATATATATTTATATTTCTCTCACACTTCCGCTTTGCCTGTATGTTTATTGGTTTCTCCTCTCTCCTTGACCCTCTCACTCACTCTCTTTTTCACTCTCTCTCTCTCTTACTCCCTCTCCCTTTATCTTGTTAAATATATCTATATATATATCTTGTCACATATATATGTGTATATGTATATGTATATGTATATATATGTTTGTGTGCGTTTGTATGTGTATAAATATATATATACATATATACATACATGCATAGGCATATATATGTGCACACGTGTATATATGTTCATATATATATGTATATATATATATATATATATATATATATA
>NC_068981.1:133208408-133210550 GCF_001194135.2 Octopus bimaculoides
TATATATTTATATATATATATATATATGTATGTGTGTGTGCGTGTGTGTGTGTGTGTGTGTGTGTATGTATGTATGTATGGCATTATTCAGTTTTATTTCAAGATTTCTTGTCAATAGAGAAAAAGTAAGTTTTTAACCTAGATCCAAAGTTCCTTTATTAAAACTTCAACATCAACAACAGGATATGTATGTATGTATGTATGTATGTATGTATATATATATATATATGTATGTATGCATGTATATGCGCAAATTTGTATGCTTTATTTCATGTATGTAATCTCATGCATATAGTTGCATATCTAATCATGCTCATATATGTTAAAATGATAAACTTGTGGAAAGTTTTACAGATTTTTACAGTTCCAGTGATTGATTGGATCTGTAGTCTTCGAATCAGTTTTGTCCTTTCAGGTTTTGAGAAGCCTAATTTCTCAAAATTGATATTTAGGCAGTGTGTTACAGATCCTAGGGCCCCAATAATTACAGGTAAAAACCTGAATGTGTTATTTGGAGAGATTAACTGCAGATTTCTCAATAGTTCAGCGTAGGTGTTACCTTTTTCACTGATCTTCAGTTTTATGTTAGCATCCGCTGGGCAGCTAATTTCCCCAACTGTGCACAGTTTCTCTTCTTTATCCCAAATGATTATATTGGGTCCATAGTGCTTACATTTTATTGGGGTCTTCACAGGTACATTCCGTTAGTACTCCTTTTTTTAATTAGAGGCTATGGTTTCTACTGTATGTAAGTGTGTATGTATGTATGTATGTATGTATGTATGTATGTATGTATGTATGTATGTATGTATGCATGTATGTATGTATGTATGTATGTATGTATGTGTGTGCGTATGTATATATGTGTGTATGTACGTATACTTCCTTCCGTCACGTCTGTTTTAAACTCTTTTCTTAAATTTTTTAATATAATTAATGATTCTTATAATTTAAGAAAATATTTGAAATATTGGGATTGTATAAAGAAAATCTCTCTTAACATATATAAAGGTGCAGACATGGCTGTGTGGTAGGAAGTTAGCTTTCCAGCCACAGGGTCTCAGGTCCAGTTCCACTGAGTGGCACCTTGGGCAAGTGCCTTCTTCTAGAGCCACGGGCAGATTAAAGCTTTATGAGTGGATTTGGAAGATGAAAGCTAAAAGAAGCCCGTCACACACACACACACGCATAAGAAATTTAAAAAAGGAAAATGCATACACTTTACATAGTTTCATTATATTTTAAAATATATTTTATATTGTGTTTGTCGATTGGTTTCGTTTTCGCTAATAATAACATTAAAATTATTTTTCTTAAGAAAAATTTCCTTATCCATGTTGTGTGTGGAGTTTATGAATTAATGATTGAACAAGTAGAACAATCTAAGGGGAGGTAATTGGTGATCGTTAAAATTGTGGACAGGGGAGATAATTGTTCATCTTTCGGTGGGAGTGGTGAATATACACAAATGTTCAAAAGCTAAAGTACTGGTGAGAAATATGCACAGTGATGGGTATGTAATCGTGAATTAAAATATGTATAGTGATCAATGTTATGCGTGTATATTCAGACGTATTCTGTATTTTTCAATGAATAAATTTTCTGTATTTAAACGTTCTTGTATAGAAATTGTATCTTTGCACAGGTAGAAGGGAAAAATTGTGAAATTTGGTTTGATGTTACCTGCACATCTCTCTACGTGTTCATTTAAAGGAATCTGTCTATATTGCGGGAACCGAATCTGCTCTTTATGTAGAGTGGTTCTCCGTCTCAATGTCATACTCATCTGTCTTATTTAGTGATGTCCACAACCCGAGCAGGTTATTACGTAAATTAGATTCTCAGAGGCACAAGTGAAGTTGGTTTTAATCATATATATAGGATGTGTGTTTGTGTGTTTGCGTCTGTTTGTCCATCACCACGGCTTGGCAACCAGTATTTATGTTTACCTCCACGTAACTTAGCGGTTCGGGCAAAATGACCGACAGAATACATACCAGGCTTTAAAAATAAGTACTAGAGTCAATTCATTCGACTAAAATTTCTTTAAGGCGGTGCTCAAGCATAGCCTCACTCTAATGACTGAAACAAGTAAAAGATAAAAGATATATATATATATATATATATATATATATATATATA
>NC_068981.1:133210647-133215855 GCF_001194135.2 Octopus bimaculoides
ATATATATACGTATATATATTGTTGTATTTGGGGACGGTCATGTTGCCAGTTTAGCCAATAAAAACACACGCACTATATATTTGGTGTTAATTTGCTTCAGCTTTATTTTACATTGCATTAATCGTATTTGAGTTCTTTCGTCACACTTCTGTGACCTCATCAGTGGTCCTTTGCTTTCTTCTTTCCTATTTGTGTGCCTTTCCTTATTAACGATTAGCCATTTTGACAAAATGGCTGAGTTCGTCTCTTACTGATGTGGGGTGGTTATATCATAGGGACATCATACAAATTATTACCTTCATAACTTCTTTGACCACCCAGCAGCGTATCAGACTAAAATCAGCAGGGCATGTACTTCTTATTGATAATGGAAACGTCTACACTAAGGAACATCTATTTTATAGATAACTATGTTCGTGGAAAATATCTCCTTTTAAATGGAAGTTAATATGCAAAGACTGCTTTGAATGTGATCGGAAGAAAAACAGCGATATTCCTGTGGAAGTTTAGGAAATCTTTGCTATTGACACAGTAACTAGGAGAGAAATACATGTATGAATGCATCCATTCATTTTTAAAATAATCGCATTAAACACTCATAGTTTAAACGGAATGCAAGGAGATCTATAAACATCAACTCCAGAAGGATGAAGAGTAAAGTTTACCTCGGTTGAATTTGAACTCAGAACGGCGTGCTGACGATTCTGTCTGCTCAAGGCCTTAAGGAAACCTATAAATATTAATAATTATTTCAAATGTCCAAGTTTGTCTGTCTAAGGTTATTCTTGTTATCCACTGAGAGTTTTCTTTTTAACTCGGTAAAGTGGGCGAGTTGGAGAAATTTATGAAATTACTTCAGTAAATGAGAGTAAAAACTATATTGGTTACAAATTTTGGTACAACGTCAGCAATTTCTAGGAAGTGGCGCGTAAGCCTACAACATCGACCCTAGAGCTCAACTGGTACTTATTTTATCGTGTTCGATTGGATGAAAGGCAAAGTCGACATCGCTGAATTTGATTCAGAACGTAAAGACGGACGAAATGACACGAAACATTTTTCCCGGCGCACTAAAGATTCTGCCTGCTCGTCGCCTATAATTAGAAAACTGTATTAAAACTGTCGGGTTGATGACATAGAAAGTAGACTGCGAGAGAAAGTGAGAAAGACATAGATAGATAAATAGAGAAAGAAAGAGAGAGAGAGAGAGAGAGAGAGAGAGAGGGGGGGGAGATAAACTTGAGGAATAAGTAATGCAAATATTAAATGTACTTAATATATGATTATTATATGCGGTCGGAGAAAGATGCTAATGATATTATTTCTGATTTAGATACAAGGACAGCAATTTTGAGCGAAGGAGGTAGTCAACACCATGAACCTTGGTATTTTGGTGTACATTATTTTATCGCCTCCGAAAGGATAAAGAATTTGATAATTATATCTAAGTAAAGAACCTAATAATTATTTCTAATGTAGGAACAAGGCCTGAAATTAGGATTGAGGGTATAGTCGCTTAAATCGATCCCAGTACTTTATTGAGACTGCAATTTATGAGTTACTTGAAGAATGAAAAAAATGAAGTTAACATCAGCGGTATTTGAAACCTCGAAATGACGAAATAGTTAGAGAAAAGTAATTTGTCTGACGCTCTAACGACTCTGCCAATCCATCAAACATTTAGCATAACCAAATCCCTAGCATTATGATACACTCTAGTTCGTATTTTAAGGGAAAATTAGTGTAAAAGAACCGAGATATCTGGTGCAAATTACTGAAGCGCTTTATTTAAAGGGTTAACCTGAATCATAGACATTAGTTTGAAAATAACTTAAATATTAAATTACTGAATTAAAGTGCACATCAAGTTCTAAATAAATAAATAAATGGATAAATGTTTTTGTAGGAGCAAAAGAGTATGGGTTTAACGTATTTAGTAGTATAGTAAAGTGGATTAAATATTATAATGTAATGTGAAAGTATTTAATATATTGAATAAAAGATGACAGAATATATGTTTAGAATATGGTGACAGAAAAGGCAAACATAGATTTAGAATTAAAGATTATAATTTAGCGGGGAGTACTGTAAATGCATGTAAAAGAAAAGATTAGTAAATTCATGGGAGTGTTGCGAAAAACGAAATACAGGACTCTAAGTGCATAGGAAGAAATATAAAAAATAAGCATGGAAAAGCAAAAAAAGTTTTAAATATATATAAAAGGTGTGCGTATATGTGCACGCATGTGTTTGTGCACACACACACACACACACATATATATATATATACATATATTGTACATATATATATGTATATATATATATATATATATATATATATATTTATATAAAGGGCATTATTACAGAAAAACATATACACTGTACAGATATACATGTGTGTGTATAAATATATATAAATATATATATATATATATGTATATATGTATGTATGTATGTATGTATATAACTATGTATACACGAAAGCACATGCATGTATAAGTACACTAATAAACACATATACACATACAATATATATGCATTTATATATAAGACTAATTTTTCGTAAATAACTACTTGTTGGCATATATGTTGTTATGAATATACGTTTCTATGTATAGATGTATACCTGTATCAATTTTCCTCGCTTTTAGTTTTCCATTCTTCCCTCTGTCTGTCTGTCTGTCTGTTTGTCTGTCTGTCTGTCTGTCTGTCTCTCTCTCTCTCTCTCTCTCTCTCTCTCTCTCTCTCTCTCTCTCTCTCTCTCTCTCTCTCCCATCTTCTTCCAATGTTTGTGTGTGTGTGTGTGTGTACGTGCTTACGTCTGCGTGTGTGTATATATACATTTACGTTTTGTGTGTGTGTGTATGTATATCAATATTTAAGTCAATGTTCCTATGAATGCGTATATGTGTTGAAATCAATACAGCTTTGTTGTTACATGAGATTCTTTGTATGTTTCAATGTTATAAATACTTATTAATGATGAATTTATCTTTTAAATGTCATTCAGTCGATTGAAAGAAACTTGACATCAAATGAATGAGGGAGATGGGAGGGAGATATAGTTTTATAGACAATACGTGAGTGTATTAAAAAGAAATGCATCTGTGAATAAATGAAAGACGACATAGACAAACTATGTTGTACTATGTGTCCGTATACGCACGTACGTACGTACGTACATACATGCATACATACACACACACGCTCGCATACACGAACACTCACACACACACACACACATGTAAATTTGATGTATGCACCTCGAAACTGTTTAAAATTAATATCATTATCTCTGTGGCATACTAAATATATGCAAACCGTTGGAATGCATGATGCTGTGGAATTCTCAGAGGTAAAGTCTCTTCATAGGTGAAAATCTCTTCAACGAATATCATCGGTGCATAAAAATGACAGACAGGTTTATGATATCTGTGCACCAGATTGTCAACTGTTTAAACGAAATTAGTGTCTAGATATACAGAAAACAGTCACTGATAATCCAGAAGCTTGCTGAGCTGTATCAAAATGTTAATGCATCGAAAGGAAAGAACATTAAACTAAATCATACTAAATGGATACACAATGCTGGAAGAGATGGCGCTGGGGAACTGTCTGGGAGTTTATTCCTAGCCTTGTTGCATTTGTGAGCATTATAAAAATTCCGCTGTTACTTAATTTTCGAACGTACAGGGAAAGAGAATCGGAGTTAGGTCACACGCAAGACAGACACGAATAAATTCAGCTGTTGTCTCTATTCTTGAATATGTTCGCCGTTAATTTTGTATAAACCATCTAGATGTTGTTTGTATGTGTTACAATTTCTCTATATATCACCCATAGAAAAGAAAAGCAAAAACCTATATGTAGGCAATTTACGGTTGAAATGGGATTGATTTGATGTTCACCTTAGATTGTGGCTTTTGATCAGTGAAGTATTACTATGAAGGCAACTGTGGTTTAACTTCATGAGCCTGTGGTTTATATATGTGGTTATGAAATACAATCTTAACCAGGAAATTCCCACCTATGTTAGTGGAAAGAATTTTATCGAAGGATGAGTTGAACCGAATCACTTTTCCGGTTCTGATATTATGTCGGACAAATTCTTTGTATATCACCGCCTCGTTAATCACCAATCCAATTCGTGATGTGCAACATTATAATGAGATGTGGCACAGTCGAAAATATTTGTCGTTAGTCAGCTCAAAATTTTTACTTCTGTTAACTACGAGATTATATCTCTAACCATCCAACTATTATGATAGTTTGATGGTTAGAGATTTTGTATATGTTTATGAGATTCTTCTTTGGATTTATTTAGGGCTAGTGGACGCCTGTGTCAGATATAGTCGGGTATCTAAACTTTTGTGTAATACATTGCTGCTAATGGCGATGTGATCCTAAAACACTTTTAGCACTTTTATTCAAAATCTTTTTTCACACAGTGACTGTTCGCTTAAATGAAGCAGGATAGTTTCGGTTACTACTCAGTCGCATTGATTCTCCGCTCATAAATGCAGTAATCCACTAAAAAGTTATATATAGGGGTAGCAGCTTCACTATTGCAGATGCAGCATCCCACCTAACTAATGAGCAGTGAAATATTAATCTAATGGGTGTTTATCCATAGCTTACATTAATATTTTGCCAGCCAAATGAGCACACATTGGCGATAAATGTTGAGTGACGATAGACTCAGTGAACGATTATTTTCAGAGATGTATATAAGTGTAGACTCGATATTCCCTACCAGGTAAAGAAAACAAAATATCAGGGCTTAGGCGACGAGGCCCTTATCACGGGAAGATATGCAGCCTCATTCCCCATTAATGTGGGCTGCCACGGCATTCCACTTAGATCAGACAAATGAAGGAAATAGACACAGCAGCTGAAGTTAGTTCTAGATTGATAAGGAACCGCAAGTGGTGGAGACTAGCTCAGTCACCACTGCTCCGCTCAGGCAAAGCGTACAGGCTAAGGGGCGAACCGCTTGTGACCCTGAGATATATGCTGACGATAAAGAAGGGCTTCCGCCATTCTGATGCATGTAGAAGAGTTTGCAAAACCTCTGAGTAGCTCCTGCGTGGGGCAAAACATCTCTCATGTATATTTCACCCATGACAGGAAGAACAATTCAGTTTGCAAAAGGGGACACATGTGCCTTCTATGTGTGTGTGAGTGTGTGTGTGAGTGTATGTGTGTGT
>NC_068981.1:133216777-133220889 GCF_001194135.2 Octopus bimaculoides
TGTCACTTTGATGGCATGCACTGCTCTCTCACTCAATAATAATAATAATAATAATAATAATAATAATAATAATGATAAAGAAAAGTCGAGAGACATGACAGGTTAGCTTGGGAAGTTAAGCAGTTGTGGTCGAGGAAAAAGGTAGCAGTAGTACCAATAATTATCGAGCCCTGGGAACAGTGAGCAAAAACCTCGAGAAGTACGTGGAACTAATAGGGACTACAATAAGGGTGGAGCACTTGCAGAAAACAGCATTGCTTGGAACCGCTCGAATACTCCGGAAAGTGCTCGAAAAGTAAGAGGTGTTACCTTAGTTCACTGGTAGTGAACAGCTGACACTGTAGTACATCTCCAGCGTTAGAAGCTGTGCAAAGGCAATAGTAATAAATAATTCTAAGATTTTCACCCAA
Organism: Octopus bimaculoides; assembly: GCF_001194135.2. Classification (NCBI taxonomy): domain Eukaryota; kingdom Metazoa; phylum Mollusca; class Cephalopoda; order Octopoda; family Octopodidae; genus Octopus; species Octopus bimaculoides. The sequence continues at coordinate 133,217,188 of NC_068981.1, forward strand.
TCTGAAAAAACATCTGTAAACCTTAGAAATACCCTAGAATCCAGATGTATTGCAAAAGTCCTCATTACTTGGAACTGCACGCATATTGCGTAAAGTACTGTCTGTCTGAGGTCCTTGTTGTGACTTGACAAACAGTACAAACCCCCGGTAGACACAGTATCTTCAATCAACAACCTCACAATATTGTATACTGTGCGACGCCTATAATAATAATAATAATAATAATAATAATAATAATAATAATAATAATAATAATAATAAATAATGATGATGATGATAATGGTGATGATGATGATTTTGTGGGAATAGAAATGCAAGCTCCTAAAAACGATGAAGTGAGACTGTTGTAGTATTTTTCTGTGCACACTGAAAGAAGAATAGAACAGAGCAGACAAGTAGAAGAAACTATGAATTGCAATCGACGTGGCGCAGTGAAAAGAAGGGAAAAAGTTTGAAAAAGTAGAACATCATAGTGATTTGAAGTATGAAATCTTCAAGTGCTAGAAGAAAGAAGTTAACAAGGTCATGATGCTCTCGGTTATTATTATTGGAGCCTCGGAAATAAGCATCTGAGACCAGAATTTGAAAAGCGTGAGTTTAACATGGGAATAGATGTAATTCAGAAAACATGGCTGTTAAATTCAATAGGAATTTTGGAAAATTCTCAGTAAAAGTAAAAACCGATACGAAAAGCAGGAAAAAAAACTTTTGTACAAAATGTTCCTCATTCTGTCTAGACCATGAGTTGTGGTTCAATAGGAAGTATAATTAAACCGGATAAAAGAACAGTTCTACGAAACAATAGAAAATAATAATAATAATAATAATAATAATAATAATAATAATAATAATAATAATAATAATAATAATAATAATAATAACAAAACTGTACAAATCCAAATATATGGTACCCTAGGCATAACACCTACATGAACTTCTAACTTGTTGTCTCTTGAGGTCTCTGGGTGAGACTTGGATCCAACTTGTACAAATGCAAAACAAAAGTCAAACATAAAATAATAATAATAATAATAGCCCTTTCTACTATAGGTACAAGGCCTGAAACTTGGGGGAGAGATAGTCGATTACATTGACCCCAGTACTCAACTGGTACTTATTTTATCGACTCTGAAAGGATGAAAGGCAAAGTCGACCTCGGCAAAATTTGTAGTTTCAAACTTTGACACAAGACCAGCAGGTTTGGAGGTTGGGCTAAGTCGATTAAATCGACCCTAGTATTCAACTGGTACTTATTTTATCAACCCTGCTAGGATGAAAGGCAAAATCAATCTCAGATACAGATCTGCACATATATACATACATACATACATACATACATACATACATGCATGCATACATACATACATACATACATACATACATACATACATACATACATAACATACATACGTATTTATATGTGTATGTAGGTAAATAGGGAGGTATGTATATATGTGTATGTATACATAACCCCGAGATGACTCGAAGAGAGATCGCAAAATAAACTTCTATAAGTGTAAAATATTTAGTTAGATTCTCGCCTGTTTCTATCAAAACACCATTCTTGTAAATCTCTGTTATGTTTTTAAGGCAGTATCCTTATAATTGTCATTCATTTCAAATCCCTTTTCTTAAGAAAAAGATAATTTTGCAATGATCAAGCTTTCAATAACACTACATGAACAAATGTAATTTAATACCTGCAAAGATATATTGCTATATGAAAAAAAAAGGATGGGATCAAATATCCACTTGCACAGAAAGACAAAAGGAACGAATGCTGTACAACCTCCAAGTAATAGGCTCGATGACAATATGTAAATCTATTATCAGAAGAAGCATTAAATATACCATTTCAAGATTTCACTGGATCATGGCAGTAACTTGTCACTGAAACAACATACAATGAAGATCAAGAGCGTCCAGAAGAACACAAAAATGCCAATCATATTATAGAAAAAAGCTATCAACACCAAGAAACGTTCACGTAATGATAGGTACATGTTACGCAAAACTTATTAACCAATCACTTGAGAAGATAAATATTATCCTGTTGATGGTTTATTCTTTCAGGGGATCCACATGATGCAATTTATTTAATATGGTTTTGTGAATTACGAATGTCTATCAAAGATGCCAGAGCTTTTATTAAAAGTCAGATTCGGTGATCTTTATATGTTGCTGAGAAATTGGATCTCAAACCTGGAGCTGCTTGGTTGGTTGGTTGGTTGGAGTAGAATAAGATTGGTAGGGTATGGCCATCATTGCTATTTTATTGGTGCTGATACCATTAGCGGAAGCAATAAAGGGGAACGCATTTTTATTCACGAATTATATTAGAGCTATCTGACTCAATATGCTATGATTCAAAAGCTATTTCCTCTAACTCCTGCGTTTGCAATGCTCATTAAATAATCACAAGAGGAATCATTTAAAAGAAAGAAAAAGATAGAGCAGTTTAACAGACCTAGCATGTGGCTTGTGACCAATTTTACTTTGCACTCGCAAGCTTGAGGAATTTTTATACTATAAAGATTTTTATGAATTACATAACCAAAAATGAACGGAAAAAGTAAAAACATTTCCGAATTTTACGAAATGTATAAATTAAGAAAAAGATATGCTAAAAAAAAAGATTCTTCAATTACCATGTATTTCCGAAATATTTCTGGTATAGCTATTTTGTCTCTTATATTGCTAAATGTATTCATTTATAAAAAAAAATAGAAGCTTTTGCCTATAAAAGCGTCTTTCATTTAGCGAACCTTTTTGCAAACATAGACGCACTCACATGTCATACATGTCACATACGATTGTTGCATTTACTGTTGCACGTCGGAGTTAATATTTCTAATAGATTTTTTACCTCGTTTTTGGATGATGACGAGTTAAAACGACTTCGGTAGAATACTATCTTCACCTATATACATACACGCACATTCTCTCTTACACTCGCGCATTCTCTCTAACACACATTCTTTCACATACACGCACACATGCTAACAAGCACGCACACACGAATATATTTAATTGGATGTCTGGTTTTAAGAACTAGGAGAGCCATTATTAAAGGTCAAATACTAGATAACATACAACAGATTGGTTAAATTTGCTTAATGAGATGATTTTACTGGCAAGACTAGTCCTGCACATTTCCAGAAGAGTAACTCTGAGGATTTCGATATTCGCAAGAAACACTTCTTCTGATAATAGATTTACATATTGTCATCGAGCCTATTACTTAGAGGTTGTACAGCATTCGTTCTTTTTGTCTTTCTGTGCAAGTGGATATTTGATCCCATCCTTTTTTTTTCATATAGCAATATATCTTTGCAGGTATTAAATTACAAAATTATCATCTGCATAGACAAATCCATCAATCCATCCATCCATCCATCCATCCATCCATCCATCCATCCATCCACCCAATCATACATACATACATACACACATACATACATACATACATACATACATACATACATGCATACATATACAGGATTGACCAAAAGTCACCCGACGCTAAATCAAAATTCCTTAAATACTTAATATTCTATTTTATTTATTCCTTCAAATTATGAATGTTTAATAATTGGATGCTGTGAGGTTTTTTCAACATTTGTCGATTTATTAGCGAAGTCTCATATGAAATATTGTTTTGTTTTAATCTTGGATTTAAATGGTTTTGATTTGCTGTCAGAT
>NC_068981.1:133221447-133221940 GCF_001194135.2 Octopus bimaculoides
TGTATGTATATATATATATTACATACATATAAGAGGAATGACCACTAGTTGGACTCTTAAACGTGGACCCCATATGGTCTGACCACTAACGCAGTGATGATTTACAGACATTTACATACGTAAATCGTGACAATGAAATCTGGTATGTGACTAATCATTATATTTTGTATATTTTCATTTTTCTTGCTCGCTTTACGTTCTGGCGTTTGCCGAATTTTCTTGAGAAGAATTTTTTCTCAGTGGTCAGACCATATGGGGTCTACATTTAGCATATTAGTAGTCCACCTAGTGGCTATTCCTTTTATATGTATTTAATATAATTTTCTGAATTTTCAGATTTTTTCATTATGCTAGTGCACTGGTTTAAATTGATATTAATCAGATTAATATCAATTTTTACCTTTATCATCGAAATATATATACATATATATATATATATATATATATATATATATATGTGTGTGTGTGTGTGTGTGTGTGTGTGTGTGTGTGT
>NC_068981.1:133222484-133234130 GCF_001194135.2 Octopus bimaculoides
TATATATATATGCATAAACATACACATACATACATATGTATGTATGTACGTAATAGCACCCGTGTGCTTTTATATTTTCATTTTTATGTGTACATATAATAAGACAATCAGTCTTAGAAATTAAAACCTTTCGCAGAAGTATAAGAAGAAGAATTTGAAATACCCATCGCAAAAGAAACCCTTGAAAGAAGTCTGTATGTATATGTGAACGTGAGTGTATATGCATGTGTGTGTGGAGAGAGAGTGAGATAGAGAGACAGAGAGAATGAAAGAAAGAAAGAAAGACAGGTACGGAGAGGCAGACAATGATAGATTAACAGAGAGAGATAGTTGAATTTGATGAGTAGATAAACTGAGAGATACGCGGAATTACTACGAAAAGAAAAGAAGTAGAAAAGTGAAGGGAAGGAAAATGACTAGCAGAATGAAAAAGGAAGCAATTGTAGAAACTGAAGATAAATGACAGTAAAAAAAATACCAGCAGTAAAGTAGAAGAAGCATGAAAAATGAAAAAATACAAAGGTAAAAAGAAGAAAAATGGAAAGAAAATTATGCTTAAAAATGCAAAGAGAGAAAAAAAGATCAAATGAACATACGGAAAGTTTTGGAAAACAAAAGGTAAGAACAAACGTGTGAGAAATAAGAAGAAAAAGGTAAAAGAGTATGAAAGATATTGAAAGAAATAATGATGGTAGAAAAAGTAGAAAGGAAGATGGAAATAACAACTTGTAGAAAAAAAGATATGTTGTTTAAAAAGATGGTGGGGTGGGCGGGGAGGAGAAAAGTGAATTTAGAATAGATTAAAGATTGAGAGTTAGGAAGAGAAAAATGTTATATATATGTATGTGTGTATGTATGTATATATATGCACGTATATATATATGTACGCATATATATGTGTATATATATATATATATATATATATATATATATATATAGAGAGAGAGAGAGAGAGAGAGAGAGAGAGAGAGAGAGAGAGAAAGAGAGAGAGAGAGAAAGAGAGAGAGAAAGAGAGAGAGAGAGAAAGAGAGAGAGAGAGAAAGAGAGAGAGAGAAAGAGAGATAGATAGATAGAGATAGTTGGGGGTGGATGGATGGATAGATTGGACGGGAAAATAAGGAAAACGAATGATTCAAGTGGAAAAAAAGGAAAGAAACAACAGAAAAAGCATTTAGATGAAAATATAACTTTAGAATAGGAAAAAGAAGAGTAAGGATAATGGAAATAAATTTAATGTAATTTTCAGGCTTACCACGGAAGCAGTTGACACGTTAGATTTATGACTTTTGCGATGAAATAATTAATTAAACTGCTATTCATAGAGAAACTAGGCAACCGTACCATCAACCACCTTAAAATCTTTACCATTTATCCATTACCTTATACTACTACTACTACTACTACTACTACTACTACTACTACTACCACCACTATCACCACTACTACTCTTACTGCTCCTCGCCACAACGTCTCCAAAACATTACTTCTTATTACTTCTTATTACAGCCTGCTGATTTTGATGTAATATATTTCATCAAAAGTAGTTAGCTGTTAATTGTTAATTACTGTATCCAGAAGAAGGTTGACACATAAAAAAGTAAAATTTGAAAAAGAAAACACTTTAAAAAAGAAAAGAAAAATATAATTTAAAAAATAGAATAAAATCTAAAAAAAAAAACTCGTTTCATCATCAATTGAAGTAATCAGTGTTGAAATATTGAGCTCCTAAAGAAATCTGCAGGGGACCTTGATTTAAATGGAAGAGTGAAAATGATCTATGTCAGTTGTTTGTATAAATGATATCTACCCGTGTGTATAAGTGCATGCGATTATGGAGCAAAATGAATAGGTGTGTATGTGGAAGGAGATATTTAAGTTGATCTTTAGCCTCAGGTCAGCTCTGACAGTTCATAGCTATTATTAAGTCGATGTAATCGACTTGTCTCCTCCTGCGTAAGAGTATAAAAACAGCACGGTTCTCCCAAGCCATGTCGAGCCAGTGTGGCAGGGTAGGCTCATCAAACCAATATGAGCTGAAGCTCAAATTCACATCAGACCGTGATTGGTGGAGAGAACATGCTATGGTCTTCGTCCTGCGGTGAGCTAAACACAGGTAATCCAATCTAATCAACCGTCATCGATCTGTCATTCTCTTGAAGCATTGGTTATTAAGGAATACATTACCCAGTATAACCTTCCATTTTCAAGAAGCTCGGGTGTTATTTGTTGCTTATCTGGCTGCTATTTCTAGCAACTTGAGCGACTTTGTAGTTTCACTCCTTCACTTGCTCATAAAAGTTAGTAAAGGTTAATGATGCAGCGTCGCACAAAATGCCTTTGTATTTAGATTTCAAGAGCCGCTGGAGTCAGCTTTGCCTTTCATCACTCCGATGTTATTGAAAATAAAACAAAATCAATATTTGACTCTATGAAACATTACTATTTATTTATGTTAATAGCACGTTGTGTGAGCAAGAGGTAAGTCTCTGGTGAGATGAGACTATTTCTTGATTTTGGAGAAATACTTTCCAGCATTTCTTCCGGATCTTTACGTTCTGAGTTCAAATTCCGCCGAGGTCAGCACTGGGATCGATGCAATCACCTAACTTCCTCCCCAAAATTTCAGGCCTTGTTCCTATATTAAAAACAATAATCAACAATAATTAAGTCTAAATCTCGTCGTTTAGACCTACAGTATTCTTTAAAAACGGACGCCTGATAGGATTTCTATTCTTTCTTTTCACTTAAATATAAAGGTACAATGTATATATGTGGAAGAAAATCGATTGAAGTGATATATTTTATGAATTCTTTATGTAATCATAAGGAATCAGTAACCAAAATAGAATTTATAGTTTGGAAGATAAGCTGCGAAATGATTTTTTCAATACAATGCTAAATTTACAAGGATTTTGTAGCTGATTATGAAATCAGAGTTTATTTATTTGTTATGCAACAGACCAAGTTGTTAACATTGAGACATGCCTCTTTTGTCGAAGTATTAACAAAACCATGATTTTGTCTGCATTTATAACTAGCATGCATATTTTGAATATGCTTTTACAATGTGTTGAGATCGTGATTATTTTCACATATGTTGGTCCAACAATTGTTTTCATGTCTGTATTATACCGACCATTGAATGAGTTCTTTAGTTTATAAGTCAGTTTCTTTTACCATTTTACAGTAAATATCAGCCTTTTACATTTACCATAAATAAACGTTTTTCGTAAGAGACATGTTCAAAGCGGTACAGTTCTCTTTATCATTATAGCGCACAAACATTATCTAACATCTGTGCGGTTTTTGAATAAGTTTCTCGACACAAGTTACTGGTTGTCACTTCTAATTCCACTGCTTACATTTTAAATTTTTACATATAGAATCGATAACTTTGGATATAAATGCAAGTTTATGTATTTTGGTTTAAAATCTTTAGGTTTTACGTAAGTTTACCATCGATGTTTACAACAATTTTGGAAAAAATTTCCAACTCTGGTTGGTAGCTAACTTCCATATATTATTTGAATTTTCATAAGATTGATTCTGCACTCAAAGTTAATTAAATATAGTTTTTGCTGCAATACTATACATCATAGGAAGATATTGTCTTGAACTTATTTTTATGGATGCTCTGATCAGACCATACTCAAGCAAACCGGAACTTTATCGATTGAGACACTAAATTTCTTTCCTACATGATTTATTTTGGATCTTCCTCATACTTCTGAATAAAGCTGAGGTATAGAAAATTGTAATATTCAGGTTTATCTTAAATTTTTAGACGTGTAACTGAAATGAAAAATCTTTTCTAAAGTTGGAATATAGTGTTTTGATTTCACTATGTAACATTATTGATCAGTTTTGATGGGAAAAATATCTTGGGGTCAGGCATACTAAATTATATTTTTCTCTGAAATACGAAATTCATTTACTTAGATATAATGTGCATATTTGAAGGAATCCCCCTCCTCCTCCTCATCATCATCATTATCATCGTAGTCGTCGTCGTTGTCTCCCATTGGATATTACTGTTTCGAGAACTTGGATTCTAAGGCCGTTACCTGGTTTCCGCAGTGAATAAGTAACTGAGATCACGTCATTCCTCATGAACAAGATGATTAAACGACTTTACCAATCTTTCAACTTATTCCACTAATTAAGCTTATAAGTAGTAAGATGTAACATAGATACATGCCCAGAAATTTGGATAAGGGAGACAATGTTATCGAGTCAAGTACTTGAATGTTTAATGAATTAAGCTAGTAAATAATTATATGCGTGGAGGTGCAATGGCCCAGTGGTTAGGGCGGCGGACTCACGGTCGTAGGATCTCAGTTTCGATTCCCAGAGTGGGTGTTGTGAGTGTTTATTGAGCGAAAACATCTAAGCTCCACGAGGCTCCAGCAGAGGGTGGTGGCGAACCTTGCTGTACTCTTTAACCACAGCTTTCTCTCACTCTTTCTTCCTGTTTCTGTTGTACCTGTATTTCAAAGGGGCTAGCCTTGTCACACACTGTGTCACGCTGTATCTCCCCAAGAACTACATTAAGGGCACACGTGTCTGTTGAGTGCTCAGCCACTTGCACGTTAATTTCACGAGCAAGCTGTTCCGTTGATCGGATCGCTTGGAACCCTTGTCGTCGTAACCGATGGAGTGCCACGAATTATAAGCAAAATCTAGAATTTGAGGAAATATAGAAATATGAGTCGACAACAATTAAGTTAGGCTAGATAAATTCGGTTGGTGGGAAGAGTGCTGTAACTAATGTGTCGGAACTTACTGTTTGATTGGGAGAAAGGAACAAAGAAATGGCATATGTCATAGTGGTTAAGAGCGCGGGCTACTAACCCCAAGATTCCGAGTTCGATTCCAAGCAGTGACCTGAATAATAATAATATTAATAATAATAATAATAACATCGAAAAATACCTTAGGAATGAGAACCGAGGTTCGAAATTTCCTCAAGACACTCGATGAAGGCTGGAGGGTATATGAACCAAAACGTTGTGTTAACAACAAACAAGATGAGGACAAATATCCGTCAAATGTAAATGATGTCAAGAAATGGTTGTTGTCTTGTCGCTTGTGCTGTATACGGTATTAAATATTTATGCTGTTGGTATTTGATGAGGATCTCTCGTTCTTGCATTGCATAGAGGTAGTCTTCGAAATGGGATGTCATAAACTTATCGGTACTCCATGCTTTTGACAGGATCAATTCCTATGGCTTACGGCTTTCGTGTCAAGTACTCATGTACTATCATTTCAGTGAACTTGTTCATTGTTTATATTTGGTTCTTCTTCTGGATTTTTTAGCAATGCTCTTGGAGAGAAAACTGTATCAATTCTTACGGCAAATGGACTTAGCCAACTCGCCAATGGAGTCTCTTTATAGATGAATATTAAACATCTGTTGCAGAAATCTGGGCAATCGAAACAGCCAATTACTTCGTCCTCCAGTATTTGAACAGTATTTATTTTAAAGAGCGCGAGGAATATAAGGTAAAATTGATCTCGGTGGAATTCGAACTCAGGACTTAAATGTGATGTAACTGAACACTGCAAACTATTTTATTCGAAGCTCTAACAACTCTTTCTAGCCAATACAATAGTCAGTGCGTCAATCTCATAATCCACATAAGGCGGCGAGCTGGCAGAAACGTTAGCACGCCGGGCAAAATGATGCTTAGCGGTATTTCGTCTGCCGTTACGTTCAGAGTTCAAATTCCGTCGAGGTCGACTTTGCCTTTTATCCTTTCGGGGTCGATAAATTAAGTACCAGTTACGCACTGGGTCGATGTAACCGACTTAATCCCTTTGTTTGTCCCCTTTATGTTTAGCCCCTTGTGGGCAATAAAGAAATAAGAAACGTTAGCACGCCGGGCGAAATGCTTACCGGTATTTCGTCTGTCTTTACGTTCTTAGCTCAATTTCCGCCGAGGTTGACTTTGCCTTTCATCCTATTGAAGTCGATAAATTAAATACCAGATACGTACTGGGGTTGATCTAATCGACTGGCCCCCCTCCCCCAAAATTTCGTGCCTTGTACCTAGAGTAGAAAAGAATCTCATAATCAACTTTTCCATTCAGTAATTATTTTATGCAGCGCTAATGGATAAAAATTAAAATTTAACCTTGATATTTGAACTCAGAACAAGAAGTGGGAATTAAACGAACAGAGCAAAGCATTTTGTTCGATATTATAACAATTCTTTCGATTCCACGTAATTATTCAGTACACTAATCTCATCAGCCAACTTTCTTTATAGATATCTTTCATAGCTGGAAGTATGAGAGAGGGAAAGAGAAAATATTTTGTAACGACAGCATTTTTATACTAAGGCAATAAAAACGTAACCAAAACGGAATCGAGACCGCATAAATATGATGCACACTAAAAAATTATATTCATAGCTTCTCGAATAACTTGTGTTTCACGTTACTTACTAAGTTTCTGTCATTTACTGTGACATCGAAGTGACCTATCATCCAAGGCGCGGAGTAGATGAAACAGGGACAACTGATGAAGGGGAATGTTCTTTATGTTGTATGTCTCGTTTCCCTGTTTGTTTGTTTTTTTCATTGTTCGAAAAAAGTTCGTTTTCTATGTTTTTGTTTTTATGTTTTCGTTTTCTCATTGTGTCTACGTTTTTTTGATGTCCCATACCCATATATGCATGTATATATACATATATATGTAGGCATGTACATATATGTATGTATATATGCATATCTTTATATATTATTTATATTATATATATAGACATATATACGAGGTCTGATCAATAAGTATCAGGAGTGTTGTCATAGTAATGAAGCTAAAGCATGCAGAGTGAAGCCACTTGACAAAGATTGACCTAGAACTCTGCTGTGCATGCGCACTAAGTTTTAACGTTCTAGCTCACTTCTGCTGTTTACAGCAGTGCTTGTAAGGAAGGTGTGTAGCGTGTGATAGTTGCATTGACAATGACAGAGAAAGTTGTCATTGTGATACCTGCTCAAATGCCTGCGCAATGTTGCAGAAATTGTATGGAGAGAAGTGTATGAGCCGCTCACTAGTGTACGAGTGGTTCAGACGTTTCCAAGATGGCCGAAAACATGTCGATATTGACGAACATTCTGGGAGACCCGTAACCACCAGAACTGAGAAAAACATCGTAGGTGTGCGAGCAGCCATGAGGGGAAATTGTCGAATCACCATCCGTGAGTTATCAGAGGATTTGCAGATGAGTTAAAGTTCAATTCAGTTCATTATCACTGAAGATTTGGGTATGAAACGCGTGTCTGCCAAGTTTGTGCCTAACCTGCTTTCAGCTGACCAAAAGGACACTCGGGTTCCAGTTGTACAAGATCTCCTTGATTGTGTCGAGAACGATAAAATCTTTTTCAAAACTTTGCGTAGGCCTCTGAGCAGGAATCACCAAGCTTTTGGGAAAATTTGATGCAGATTCTCTGCTCAACTTTCTCTGTCATGGTCAATGCGACGATAACACGATACACAGGTTCTTTTCAAACACTGCTGCAAACAGCGGAAGTGATCTAGAACGTTAAAACTTAGTGCGCATGCACGGCAAAGTTCAAGATGAATCTGTGCCAAGCGGCTTCCCTCTGTGTGCTTTAGCTGTGTTACAATGGCAACAGTCTGGATACTTATTGATCAGACCACGCATACATGTATATATATTTGTGTATCATTGTGTGGGTGTTTGTTCACTATCACCGCTTGATAATCGATGCTAGTTTGTTTACGTTCCCCTAACCTAGCAGTTCGACAAAAGAAACCCATAGCTGACAAAATAAATACTAGAGACGATTTGTTCGATTAAACCATTCAAGGCAGTACCTCCAACTGGGCCGCAGTCGAATGACTGAAAGAAGTAAAAGATAAAAGATAAACGATATGTTTGAGATATACTCATTTTATTTTTAACCAGGTTTAACACATAAAATAAATGACAAAGAAAAGTTGATGTATCGTTCGTTGTTTTGCCAAAGTGAAATAAATAAAATCAACTCGAATCAACCGTAAATCGAAACCAAACCAATTACTCAGTTCATAGAGTTGCTATCACTTCAATGACGCTCCCAATTTCCTTGGCAACGATATGAATACATCACTGCTGTCCTATGCTATTACCCACTGAGAGTTAGTGCTAAACACATAAAAAAAAAAACTGATTATATTCATCGCCTCAGTGAATGACATAAATACATATTTTTTATACGCTGTTGAAACATTTGTCGTTTGTATGAGTGGACATATGGTTGCATATAAATATTTATATAGATAAATGTGTGTGTGTGTGTGTGTGTGTATGGTCACATGTATTGACATGAAATATGATCCAATATTTCGTGCTGAAAAGTAGGATTATGAGCGGTGTTTTCTTTTTTTTTGTTTTTGTAAGAGCTATTATCTGAAAATAATAGTCCGTCGCGATCCGAGTCATTACGACTACCAAATTATGACAAATGAGAACTTTACTATGTATTGAATGTCACATTTAACACAATAACTATTGGTCAACTTCTTTCACTTTAGCTAACGCTATATGTAACCCTATACAATATCGCGTGTCTAGTGCGATAAGTCTCAACACACACATAAACACATAAAAATATACGCATACATCATACATGCATACGTACGTGTATATATGCATGCGTGTAAGCATTTGCCTTGACTTGGATATAAGTGATGATGCTACAAGATTTTAACCACTTTTATACAAACACCTAAATATGCATATATTCACACATACACATAGCTACTCGTGTATCCATACATACATAATGTACGCCGCAGATACAAAAACACAAACATGTATGTATGTATGTATGTATGTATGTATGTATGTATGTATGTATGGTTGATAACAATTGCATGAAGCCGAATGAAACTGTTATTAAATAATAGATGTAACTCCTACCGAACGTGCTGACTGCCATTTTCTTTCGTTTGTCCACTCGTACATAAACGAAGGGGTACCCAAAAGAAACCGGAATTTTGCAATATTATTTTATTCATGTAGTTTTACGTGTTTACACTTTTACCGCCTCCAAAGTATTCTCCCTTTGAATTAATGCATCAGTCCACTCGCGTTTTCCACTATTTGAAGCAGTCCTGGCACTTTTGTGAAGTGATGTCTTTTAACGCCTCCGTCGTTTTTTTTTTCGTCACCTCTTCCACATCTGCAAATTCCGTTGCACCAATTTTCGTCACCAGTGATGGATGACCTTCGAAAAAAGGTCCCCATCAACTTTCAACTGTTCTTTCCGTTCACGACAGTCGTGATTGCTTTTGATCTACCGCGAGCATGCGAGGCACAAATTTTGATGCAGCTCTTTTCATTCGCAATTCATCGTCCAAAATTCGTTGGCGGGAGCCTCAGAACACATCAGTCATATCGACAAGTTCATCAAATGTTCGGTGACGGATCTCCAAGATCAGTTCATGAATTTTCATGATGTTTTCATTTGATCGGGAGGTCGACGGTCGTCCTGAACGAGGCTGGTCTTCAAGCGACGAGTGACCATTCCTAAAGCGTAGAAACCACTCGTAAACCTGTGTGTTGCTCATGGCAGCATCCTTGTAAGCTTTTTGAAGCATGAAAACTGTTTCGGCCGCGGTGTTCCTCAGCAGAAAACAGAATTTAACGGAAGTACGCTATTACTTCGTTTCAGTCATCGCATAAATCGACGAACAAGGGGTAATCACTGCAGAACAAAGACGCACCACGTGGCAGTATGACTTCACCTGACGATGCCAGTCGGTAGATATGCTTGAGAGTCGCATCAAGTGGATTCTAGCAGACAACGGATTTGTCCCACAGAAAACGTTTCCGGTTACTTTGGGGTATTCCCTCGTATATATTTACGAGTAAAACCAAGCTGTGGAAGTGATTCAATTTCTAGCCGAATTAATAGATCTACTACTGACCTTTTATGAATGTATGGTCGTCGTATCTACAACGTCTCAAATCGCCAAAATTCAGGAGTAGCAAAAAGACTGATGATGCGTCGACAGTAGATACATTTGGCTACGAATTTCTTAAAACTAGCTTTATTTATAGAACTGGTAAATGAAACAATTATTTTGTTTTGTAGCATATTTTTTTGATATAAATTCAAATACAGCCAGATATACAAAATGTTATCTGGTACTGAAGTTGCTGCCTTACGAAAATCTTGTGTCTATGGACTTGTTTCTGCTATATTCCATGCGAATAACAAATGTTCAATTATACCATTAATTTTCATCTTTTAGCCAAGTAGTCAAGCAATTCCTATAACCACTCGCAGGCCCTCCAAATCTAGTGGAAGAGTGGAAGGGGCAGCTGGCCCGATTACTTGTCAGAGGGTGAATTCTGCTAAAAGCACCCAACGTCATTAAAAATATGACAGTGAGTCTTTGTTGCAGTCAAGACAGGACCAGGGCTTCTTGAAATACTTGTATGTTAATGAATGTTATCTTGACTTCAACAAAGAATCATTGACACTTTTTTAATGATCGGCTTGAAATCGGTGAAGACCTTTAATTTCAAAGAAATAAAATGCACACATGATTAAGTAGCTTATATTTTTTCTAAATTCTTCTGAAACCGCCATGATTTCGAGCTGGAGATTAGTTCCAACTATATAGGAGAGTAATATGAAAAATCAAAACATGGATATGCATACATATTGTTTGCCTGACTTGAGAAGTGGGTGTTTCTGTTGTTCATTGCGAGAACAAAGAAAATAAATGTTAACGTTTATTTTCTAAGCTGTCGTTAATCTTTTCCCAAACCTAACGAAGAGAATACAGACATAAACACTAATATGTAGATACATGCATACAGACACACAAGCGCGAACACACACAGACACACACACTATATATGTGTACATATATATGTGTGCGTATGTATGTGTGGGTGTGTGGATTTATACAGAGAGAGAGAGAGAGAGACGCGTATTTCATTGAGTGTAGAGTATAAACTATGTAAGGATGACCAAACATCCTTTTAAAGCTAAATTCACACAACACTTTGATTCGTGCATCTCTTGAAAGAAGTGCATTTTAAAATCACGCGAAACATGTATGATCCTTAAAAATTAACGAGAGAAAATAAAACATCCCAACAATAGAATCGAGCATTGGAAATGCAGAGGCAGTACAACGACCCGGCTGCTCTTGACTAGTAAGTATGTGTGAAAAATACAAGATCTTGATTGAAACTTCTTGCCATGTTATCATGCAAAGAAATTTAAACTACAAACTCGTACAACCAAGCCGATTTACCCATCTCTACTAACACGTTAATTTCAGTTACTCCACACCCTCCGAGATGTTTTTACGAGACAGGAGTAACAATGAATCCATATGCAGAAATTTATCATCATACCAAGCAAAAATTATTACCGTATTATGACATATGTGTCCTATCTTAGCCATTAAAATATCAATATCCTGACACCATATTGGAAAGGGGATCTTTTTTATTGCACTCTATACGGCCACCTCAATGAACATGTAAGCGCAAAGCAAATAAATACATGTAGCTTCAGTCGAATAAAAATAATTATTTTCTGCTCTATGTAATGAGTACTATTTCTCTGTCTCTTTCTCTCTCTCTCTCTCTCTCTCTCTCTCTCTCTCTC
>NC_068981.1:133234140-133237171 GCF_001194135.2 Octopus bimaculoides
ATATATATATATATATATATATATATATATGTATGTATATATACATGCACGTCAAAATTAAAATCATGCGAAGTTTATGTATTTTAAGTATTAAAAAAATTGAGAATACTATTTTCTCTTATTTCAACTGTCACTAATTGTTTCATCTATAAACATTCTTCGATCGATTAGCATATATGTATATGTAAACCTATATGTGTGTGTGTGAGAGAAAGAGACATTTGTGTACATACAAACATGCATACATACATACATACATACATACATGTTTGCATATCTATATATTAACCCGTTTTTCTCCAGATCTTATATATCGCATACTCTGTTTGTCTCCATTCAATATCAAGTTGTTGGCATTACATTTGTTGACAGTCTATCATTATTGTAATAAAACATCTAGCTAGCTACCGTTGGCAGAATTTAATGTGTGCTATTAAATATCTTTATTGTATTATTGTATTTTTTAAAATATGCAATTTTATATTTTTACCAGCACTTTATATATCATTAACTATTGCACAGAGCAAGATACATCTATTCCAAACACTTATGCCCACAAACATCTATCTATCTATCCATCTATCTATCTATCTATCTATCTATCTATCTATCTATCTATCTATCTATCTATCTATCTATCTATCTATCTATCTGATTGTCTGTCTATCTGCCGGCCTATCTGCCTGTCTTTGTGTTTGTCTATCTATCTATCTATCTATCTATCTATCTATCTATCTATCTATTTATCTATCTACTTTCCTACATACCTACATACCTACATCCTACCTACCTACCTACCTACCTACCTACCAATATACATGTGTGTATGTATGTCTGTGTGTGTGTATTTGCGCGTATGTGTATAGATGTATAGAGTTTTCAAATGGAACACACCTACACACTTGCTTACAAATAACTAGATAAATAATAAATTCTAAACAATAACATAACTCCAGTTTTAATCAATAAAATAATTTTCCAAAATAACTCACCATAATAACCCAGCCTAAAACCTAATTACCTACCGTTCCACTTACGCACACACACCCAAGGAAAATGTTAACTCAACAACGATTATATAAAGCCAAGCTTAACTTTAATACATAGCAGTCCAACGATGACTTCACTGGCCGAAACTTCGAAGTCACTGTCAACGATGTTATTCTGTGAAAATATTGAATATGTATTCTACAAAAGCAAAACTGTTTTTATCATAAACTAAGCATAAAAACAAACTTAAACTTTATATATATACATATCACTTACTTCACACACCATTACACACACACACACACACACAACGCCTTCCTCGTCCACACACACTTCTCAGCACCCACACAACACACCATCCACACACATACATAATCTTCAATAACGTCACCACACATGCCACTATATGAGCAGCCACGCACACGCAAGACGCATAAACACATGCAACACACATAGACAAAGATAACTTTCGCCCACATACATACAGCATACACATGCACGCTATTTAGTCAGTGACCCAGAGATACACACACACACACAAACCTACACACATACACATGTACACACACCACATGAAATAGCGCACATCAACTGCTACACACACAACGTACACACATTAAACACACACACACGTCAAACTCACTCGACCTCATTCACATATACATACTTACACACTCACACGCACCATTCTCACATACTCACATACGCTTGGGCACCTCATCTTGTTGGGATTACCATGAATTATTTCTCTTTCATTCAACCTCTCTTTATTATTATCTCCCTTTCATTCAACGTCTTTTTTTCCCAATCAATCGCCATGTTGAACCACTGAACCCAACAAGTTTCTTTGCTCATTCTCCCTCTATTTGTTTCCTCTTATTCCTTTCCGTCGAAGAGCGCAGGCGCGAAACATAAAACACTTTTCCATTTTTCCCGAGCGTCAAACAAATATACTTGCTTGCTTGTTGTTCATACACCTGTCTTTGTCTTTGTTTTTCTATAAATTTGAACTATATATATATATATGTATATACAGTTCAAAGATGAAGACAAGTGTATGAGCAACAAGGAAGCAAGTGTATTAGTTTGACGCTCGGGAAAAATGGAAAAGTCTTTTATGTTTCGAGCCTACACTCTTCGACAGAAAGGAATAAGAGAAAATAAATAGAGAGAGAATAAAAAAGTGTATTTAGCGGTCAATCATGGCGACTGGTTGAAAAAGAAAATGTTTGTCAGGAGAGGTAGAAAGAAGGGAAAATAATAAAGGATTGCTGATCCCAAAACGAAGGTGCGCGTGTGTGTATGTGACAATGTGTAAGTGTTTGTGTGTGTGTGGTTAGGGGCTAGTAACTTTGACGTGTGTGGATGTGTGCGTGTGTAAGTGTGCGCGTCTTAATGCGTGGGTGCGTAGGTGTGCAGATGATGGTGTGTGGTGTAGGTACTGGGAAGTGGTCAGTGCTAGTGTGTGTGTGGTGTGATGTGGGGTGGTGATGTGGTGTGATTGTGTGGTGGGGGGATTAGGAGGTGGGAGATGTGGGGATAGGGATGTGAGGATAGGGATGTGGGGATGTGGACTGCAGTGGTGTAGGGTAGGGTGTGGGTGGTGTGGTATGGAGTTGTGGGTTGTGCATGGTGGTATGTGGGACTGCGGTGTGTGGAGGGTGTGGGTGGAGGAGGTATCAATGAAGAGAGAAGGTGAGTAGGTGTCAGAGGAAGAGAAGAGGAGGGGAGTCAGATGAAGAGAGGAGTGGAGCGAAGATGGAAGATTAAACACCTGTTCACGGCGAAGGCGGGAGTCCGAATAGACCCTGTGCAAAGACAATCCGAACAGAGACAAGTGCTGTAATGAATGACCGGTAGAGCGGAAATGGCGCGAGACCGGGGTATCATTGCCGAGTCATTATATATAATCACTCTGTCTCTTACTGTCCTTCCATATGTATGTATCTACGTTTGTATGTATGTATGTATGTATGTATGTATGTATGTATGGATGGATGGATGGATGGATGGATGGATGGGTTGGTGGATGGATGGATGG
>NC_068981.1:133237209-133238701 GCF_001194135.2 Octopus bimaculoides
GGGTTTATATACATGTTCCCTAACATTTAGTAGGATCGTGAAGTGAAGATTGTAATTGTAACTTGTAACATAAAAACCTTTATATCTGTTATTGAGTACGTTTTTAAATCTAATTTGCAAACAATTATTCAAGTAGTTATACAGATTTGTATATGTATTTGTTCACTTGTGTATATATGTATACATACATACAATACAGCTATATACAAATCGATCGGCTAATTCGTACATTACAAGTGCAATCTGTGAGTGGAACGGTAAAAATATGCAAGACTATTTTACGAGGTATTGCTATGTCGTGAAATATTGGTTTGAAATTTTAGCCCAAGGCTAGCAACTTTTGAAAAGGGTAAAACTCGATTACATCAACCCAGTGCTCAACTGGTATTTATTTTATCAACTCCGAAAGGATTAAAAGGAAAGTCGACCCTGACGGTATTTGAACTCAGAACGTAGAATCGGAAGAAATATCCCTAAGTGGTTTCTCTGGCGCTGTAACGACTCTTTCAACTAGGCGCTCTTATGTCGTGAAATATTACTATTGCTTTTATTAAAACAGATTAACCCTGATGAATCAGCCTCAAGGTTCAAGGAATTCAAATTGGGATCATATATAAGAAGGTTGTATATTTCTTTGTGAGAGATTTAACTGTTCTCTTTATCAGCTGGATCTATAACGTAAATTCTCCTAGTTGTATTGGGAGACGTTGTGTCATGAAATGTTGTTTTGTATCTTATTCAAGCTGTGAAATGTTGTTCTCGTGAGATACAAGACAGATGAGCATTTTGAGAGTAGAATGCCGTTTTTCAAACTCGATAATATTGATATCAATCTTCTACTAGTGACAAATGTTTCGGACAGGAACAGATCTTCGTTTAAGAAAACGTACTTTGTGTAATACCTTTATACTACTATCATATGAACTACTGTGTCTATACTTCTAGCTTTCATCTTTCCTTATATTTTCTCGTCTTGTTTCTCTTTGTATTACAGGATATATATATATTTCATTGTTACCACTTACATAATTATATACGTACATATCCACAATTCATCTGTGTGACCGTCATAGCAAAATATAATTTGCAGAACTAAAAACGAGACGTCCACACGTGAATGAACATGCATATAGTTTTGCGAGTTACATTTGGGGGCAAATTTCAAATGTCTTCGTTTTGGCGCGCCAAAAACCAGAAATAACTCTTCAGGAAATAATTTTCTGCAGTGAATCATGCCGGCTAGAAAACATGGTTATTTAAATTTAAAGAATAAGGGTAAACAATTGAATATTAATTTGATTAACATCAATTTCTTGAGAACAATCTTTTTTTTTAGTGGTCAGACCATATGGGGTCTAATTCTAGCATTTGGATGTCCACTCAGTGGTCATCCCTCTTATATATATGTATATATATATATATTTATATTTATATATATATATATATAAAATATATATATATATATATATATATATGCATACATATATATAAA
>NC_068981.1:133239426-133241376 GCF_001194135.2 Octopus bimaculoides
TATATATATATATATATATATATATCTTTAGACGCCCCAAAAATGAGATCCGTTCAAAATCAACTCGTTTCCCGTGTTATTTCAAGAACGTTACGAGTAGATAGCAGAAAATAAATTGCCGGATGATATTTCTTGCATTATTGAGTTACATAACTCTATTTTCTTATCTGAATTTCCGCCAAAGTTGATTTTTGTTTTCCAATCCTGCAGGTCGATATCAGTGAATTATTGAAGACGATTAGGTCAGCATCACCAAACCTCTTCCCAAAATTGGTAACCTTGTACCAAACTTTGAATCATTATTTGTTTATAAATTACGACGTTATTTTTTAACAAGTAAGCAATGAAATATTTGAATGCTTAAATCATAACGACTATCAGAATGTCATTGCGTTTCTAGGCAGGACACTAATTTGCATGTCTTAGTGTCCCTTCGTTGTTCCCCAAGTAAACTATGATGAAGCAAGCATATGATCAATTTATTCCACCCATGACTATCCCATCTTATTATTAATGTACCTTGGACTACATTAGCCAATGTATGACTTATCGTCTTTTAAAGAGGGTACGGTGTTATTTGCAAGGCATTTTGCATTTCGAATATATCGAGTGGAAATCTAGAAACTGACTGGAATAGATACTGTATATTTGTGTATTAAGGTAAAAAAAACTGAACCAACTGGAATAGACAAACAAAAATTACAAATCACAACAGTGGCTAAGATTCACAATACTCAAATCAAATTCAAAAATGATAGAAGAATAGGGGAAAGCCACTTTACCCAAACCATCGAAAGGAAAAAAGAGACATCAAGTCCAGAATATATAATGATTAGAAAAAACAATAGCCAAATTGCTTTTGGATACCCAAAAATAGGTAAGAAAGAATGCATCAACATACATAACAGGGTTAGAATTTTTGTATACTAGAAGTTATACTAGTATCATCAAATATCGGCTGTAAAGGTTATCACGGAGTATTGTCGCTTTGTCCCCTGCGAATGAGAAAGCTACCGTACTCTAGCATACCAATCTGCAGACATGGAGAGATCAAGGCTAATGCACCGGATATTGTTGTGAAGGAACACCAGCAAAGGAAGTGCCTCCATATTGAAATATCTATTCAGACTTAAAATATATAGGTACTAAGATCGGTTTACTCCACTAAACCTTTCAACGCGGCACCCCAGCATGAACGCAGTCCAACGACGGAAACAAGTATAAGAATATAAGTACAAAGGAATAAGAAACTTACAGAAGAAGAAGAATATTAGGATGAGTAAAAATTCTAATATCGTTAAACTGCATTTCGTGAACCTTCTCTTAACTGATTATTATTACCAAGGTATTTATAATTCTTGTTTTGTTAGAGGAAACTTTTGATCAATGAAATATATGAGCTGGATAAATAAAACCCATGATAAACATAAACAATATTGATAAATTCTAACAGACACTTATAAACTTCAGATGGAGTACCATACCCTCTTTATATATGTTTTTCCCATTCTCTCTTTCTCTACACCCTCTCTCTCTATCTCTTCTACCATTACTATAATGGCCTTCGCTCATCCATTGGAGCTGTCATCCATTGGAGCTGAGGCATCCTGACATATTCGTCTCTTCTCCCATCATCACCCTATTGCTTCCAAACCTACCTAGATTTCATGCTAACCACACTGTCCGGCCCTTTCTCTCCAGAGCATCGGTCTACTGGAATTTTCTCTCCGTTTATGTCCTCCTTTACACGTTTTAATTTACAACAGTTGAAATGTAACAGTAATGGTTTTGTTCTTACCGGTTTTGGAAGGACCAGAATCATGAGCATTAACCCTTCCTACAGACTCAACAATATATCTAAAAGGGTTGAACAGCCATTTTGTGAACGAAATGCAAAGGTTTCTACTATCATAATAAATGCTTCGGCGTGTTACCGATAGATTTACAAAA
>NC_068981.1:133241400-133241804 GCF_001194135.2 Octopus bimaculoides
AAAACCCCCTTCTTTTACGCAAATAACTCCACACAATCAACAAGAACGTCTACAAGTGATGGTGTGCGCGAATCTAGTGTGAGTGAAAGTGATTCAGAAAACGATAATAATAATAATAATTTTTTATTATAAATGATCTTGACGTTCTTTTTACTTTACATAAAATATTTTTTACATTCTAATGTGATTTAATTGGCATTTATTTACGAGCATTATAAATTTTATAGGTAAAATATTTTCCTAGGAACGGATTACGATTTATAACATTGCTATTATGAAAAAATATTGCGCTGCTTTACGAATTTCCACTTAATGAGCTGTCTCCGGGGGAAAATTAATTCGTATATCGAGACATTACTATACTACTCGTGTGTGTGTGTGTGTGTGTAAACTGCACACACATG
>NC_068981.1:133241872-133243948 GCF_001194135.2 Octopus bimaculoides
ATACATACATACATACATACATACATACATACATACATACATACATACATACACGCAAACGATAATGTAAAGGTAGAGTTGCTTTGAAGGGACATGATTGAAATAATTCAAGGCAACCTTATTAACAATGATTTTGAAACTCTCAAGTATACATGTATTATGAATGCATGGATTTATGCTTGAACTTTTTAGTTCTACTCATATAAAGAAAAGGGCAGTTTCGTATTCGAAAACTGCTTCACCTACGGAATTTAGATACCGACATAAAGTTACAAATAAAATTTTATAAAAAGACTTGAGCTCCGCTGTGCATGCACACTAAGATTTTACATTCTAGCTCACACCCACTCTTTGCAGTAGTGTTTGGAAGGAAGATATATAGCATGTGATCAGTGCATTGGCCATGACAGAGAATGTTGTGATGGTGATACCTGCTCACAGACCCACGCAAAGTTGTAGAAAGTTTATGAGGAGTGTATGAGCCACACACAAGTGTACGAGTGGTTCAGACGTTTCCAAGATGGCGGGAAAATGTCGATATTGACGAAAGTTTTGGGAGACCCACAACCAGTACTGAGAAAAACATTGCAGATGTGCATGCAGCTGTGTGGGGAAATCGTCGAATAACATCTGTGAGTTATCAGATGTGCAGATCAGTCACGGTTCACTTCAATCCATTATCACTGAGGATTTGGGTATGAGACGCGTGTCTGCCAAATTTGTGCCTAAGCTGCTTTCAGCTAACCAAAAAGGCACTCGGATTTCAGTTGCACAAGATTTCCTTGATCGTGTCGAGAACGATGAAAACTTTGTAAATTTTGCGTAGGCCTCTGAGCAGGTATCACCAAGCTTTAGGCAAAATTTGATGCAGATTCTCTGCTCAACTTTCTCTGTAATGGTCAATGCGACGATAACACGCTGCACACGTTCCATCCAAGCACTGCTGTAAACAGCGGAAGGGAACTAGAACGTTAAAACTTTGTGTGCATGCGCAGCAACGTTCAAGATGAATCCGTGCCAAGCGGCTTTACTGATTTACTCTCCGTGCTTTAGCTTAGTTACTATAGCAACAGTTTGAATACTTATTGATCATACCAGGGACCATACACTAACAGGGACCATAATTGTCCGAAAAATACCGACCGCGTATTCTTAAGACTGACTCGTTAGTTTCCGCAATTTCCGTAGCCATGATCAGTTAAGCTATATATATATATGCACATGCATATCTATCTATCTATCTATCTATCTATCTATCTATCTATCTATCTATCTGTCTGTCTGTCTGTCTGTCTGTCTGTCTGTATGTCTGTCTGTCTGTTCTTTTATTATTATTTTACTTGCTTCAAAGCGGCGAACAGGTAGAATCGTTAGCATGCCGGGCTAAATGCTTAGCGGTATTTCGTCTGCTGCTACGTTCTTAATTCAAATTCCAACGAGGTCGACTTTACCTTTCATCCTTTCGGGGTCGACTGAAAGTACCACTTATGCAGTGGGATCAATGTAATTGACTCAGCCCCATCTCCCTCAAACTGCCTTTGTGGCAAAAATCTGAAATAATTATTTTACTTGTTTCAGTCATTTGACTGCGATCATGCTGGAGCACTGCCTTAAAGAGTTTTAGACGAAGAAATCGACCCCAGGTCCTATTCTTTGTTAGCCTAGGACTTATCCTATCGTTCACTTTTGCTGAGCCACTAGGTCACGGGACTGTAAACACACCATAATCGGTTGTCAAGCGCAGGTGGGGACACACACACACAAACACAAAGTCACACTCAAAATTTTCTTCACCCATTCGCTTCCGGGTATTTCAATATGTGACCACGTGTGTATAGTTGGCGATTTTCTTTCTCCGTCTTCCCTCTTTGGACTTTTTCTCTATTTCTGATGAAGACCTCCGCTCAAAATGTGAAATCCTCTTTCTTTTCTTTTCTTTCCTGAGCGTTCCATAACACCGTACTTATTCCACGTCCTCGCATTCTTGTTTTTTCTTGTTTGGATTGACTATATATACATACATACATGCATACATACATACATACATACATACATACATACATATATATAAATATA
>NC_068981.1:133244291-133244991 GCF_001194135.2 Octopus bimaculoides
ATATATATATATACATACATACATATATATAAATAATATATATATATATATATATATATATATACATACACATACTATTTTTTGATACTAAGAAATTTTCGTAATATGTATACGTTTTAATGTTGCTATGGACTATAACTTTCGACGACTGTGTGTGAAATGGTCGTCTCTTTGGCATGCAGACATAGTTCACACAACGAGCTTCCTCTCGGTTTGCATCTACCCCATGTCACGCATAAGGCTCAAATCGACATGGTTGAAGATACCTGACCCGACTGAGATTCAATGGGAACGAAACTGCTACATCATAAAAATACCGCGATGTCTGCATCCGTGCAAAAACATATATATTCGAAGGCGCATAATTTTCAATGTAATTTAAGAAAATATGTGAAAACTATATATGTGCGGGCACTTTTCTACCATAAATTCGAATTTTATATAAGCTTATAAACATCGGTTTGTTTGTTTACACTGCAGTAATTTGTTGGTATAACCAAGAACACATAAAAATATAAACAATAAAAGTTTTTTTTAAACTTCAAAGAGAAAACAAATTCATAAGCAGTTTATTACACACCACATATATGTATATTTGTTTAGTTGTGGGTAAATATATACATATATGTATGTATGTATGTATGTATATATGTATGCATTTGAATATATATATGTATATACATGCATATATTATATATAT
>NC_068981.1:133246101-133248949 GCF_001194135.2 Octopus bimaculoides
ATATATATATATATATATATATATACATAAGATTGTGGGTAAGGCCAAAACAATGCGCAGTAAATGCAAGGTAAATCACAAGAAAACAAATACGTGAATTAATGTAGATTTACCTTGTATTCAATATTTCGGGGTTATTACCCATTTTCAAGAAATTGACGAATGTTGCCATGTGAGTGTGTGTGAGTGTGTGTGAGCGTGAGTGGAGTGGACATGCGCAGAAGCGTTTTGCTATAGCAACCAGCCAGCTTCCTGTAACTCCTTTCTATTGTTGATCTTGGGTTTCTTTTGGCGTATGAATATGGCCTCAGAGATTCTAAGATTGCCCCTGATTCGCTGTGTTTCCTTGATGTGCACTGTCAATTCCCGGGTCTGGCATTTCTGCAGATGTTTCTTCATGGAAGTGTCTGCCTGCATGTGTTCCTTTATGCGTACATGCAATTTTCTTGCCGTGCTTCCGATGAAAGATGTGCCACATTTGTCATGATGATCTCATATACGACATAGGCCATTGATGAGGTCATGAATGGGGCAGTTCGACAATGTGCACCCCTCAGATTAGTGAGAGGTGTTGTTCTTGGACAGAGCTTTTCTCAGGGAAGGGCCGGTGTGCACTATCTGGATGTCGAGTCCTTCCCTGTGGACTGCGTGTTGTATCGCTGCAGTAGTTTTGTCGTCAAAGTGTGGTAGCTTTAGGAAGCACGAGCTGGACTTGGGAGTATGGTGGTTCTTTTGGGGTTTATTGACCTTGATGTTTTTCAGGCGCCCTTGTTTAGCTAAAGATGGTGGGTAGCCATTCAGGCTTAGGTCTCTGAAGAACTGTTTATATGTATACATATATATGTATGTATATATATATATATATATATGTGTGTGTGTGTGTGTGTGTGTGTGTGTGTGTGTGTGTGTGTGTGTGTGTGTGTGTGTGTGTGTGTGTGTGTGTGTGTGTGTGTGTGTGTGTGTGTGTGTGTGTGTGTGTGTGTGTGTTGTGTGTATATATATATATATATATATATACACACACACATTTATCAAGTATGTGCAAATGTTGCTCTTTGTCTAAGAAAAGTAGAAAAGTACTCAAAAAAATTTAAGAGAACACGCATTATTTAAATTCAATACCTGTATCGTAGTTGGAGTTTCACGCCACAACGATCGTCAGACGAGAAAGCTATTACTCGGCGAATCTTTTGTTCTTTTATTTCTAACGTTTATGGTCTGTTATTTCATCTATGATTCTTCAATGTACTGAATTCTCTCTGGTGTATATTTATTTATTTGTTTATTTCTGATGAAGCATTTGTTAAGACGTTTTGTTTTGTTTCCATTTTCCCCAGCATTTCATTATCCTTTTGGCTTCTTGTATTTTTGATTTTTGAACGCAGCCACATACATTTTGTCTGAAGCACGGTCAACAAAGCGTGAATCGGTTCGTCAGAAGACACTTTTCGTCTCTTCTTTTTATTGACATCAATAACATATAAAGAATATGTTAACATATCTCTCCCACGATGAGAGCTTGTAATGACTAAATTCATATATATATACAGAGAGAGAGAGAGAGAGAGAGAGAGAGAGAGAGAGAGAGAGAGAGAGATACAGATATAAAGATGTGTTTTTTATCGTTATCTTTTAGTTATTTCAGACATTATACTGCGGTCATGTTGCGGTACCATATTCAGGGGTTGTAGTCGAAAAACTCGTGTCCAGTACTTACTTTCTTTTATGCTTATTCTACAGGTCTCTTTAATGCCAACCGCAACGTTACGGGGACGTAGGCAAACCAACACCGGATATCAAGCGGTAGCGGGGTACAAACTTAAACACAAAGATGCATATATATACACACACACTCACACACGCACTCATACATATATATACATCCATATACATATATATGCACACACACAGACACACACACACACACACACACACACGCACACACACACACACACACACACACACACACACATATATATATATATATATATATATGCATACACGCACACATATACGACGGACTTCATTCTGTTTATGTCTGCCAAATACACTCACAAGGCTTCAGTCCCCCAGTGGCTATAGCCGAGGACACTGACCGAAAGTGGGTCTGAAACAGCGAGACTGAAACTGGAACCATGTGGTTGGGAAGTGAACTTCTTACCACACAGATATATACATATGTACATATAGACACACAAAAATATATAAATATATACGCGCTTGTGTTTACCTGTTGCGACACCTAATCCATAGATAGATGAAATATTCAGATTGTCCATATTGGGCTGTACTATTATGCAAATCCCAGACTGTGACCCTTGATATAGGTCCTGTGCGAAGCACAAATGATAAGACGGTGTCACGTAATAATATATTACTTTCTACAAACCCCTTTACCATGTTAAAAAGTGTTTATTTTGTCGCTAGCAATACTAGATGTTCTTATTCATTAAACGGTGCAGATATGCATATATACATATATATATATAAGCGGTGCAGATATACTATGCATATGTCTATGTATATATATATATATATTGGAATAGTGAAGTTTTCGTTCGCTTAACCATGAAACGATTCGTACCCAATTAACTAAAGGCTTGTTTTGCTTGTGCTTTTCCCTCCGGTTTTTTGTTCTATGTGTGCCATAAATATCGCCATCCATTTTAGAGAAAAATTTGTAGTTTAGAATCAGTAGTTCTTTGACTGCTGTTTCTGAATTTTCAGTATGTTGGAGAAGCAACTCAATTGCTAATCCCTTATATTTATGATGATAAATGGTCTTACCGATAAAGGTTTATTTCATACTGAACTACTTGGCAAAATTGTTAATTGTTAATTCTATTAT
>NC_068981.1:133249418-133250237 GCF_001194135.2 Octopus bimaculoides
TATATATGTATGTATGTATGTATATACACATATGCATTCATATATAAACGGTGCAGATATGCTATGCATATATGTGTGTGTGTATGCATGCATGTATACATACATATATTTTTTTCTAGGGAGGGCCGGTTTATGGGGTTACCCTGGCTATCCCCTCAATAAAGGGATTAATTTAATGGCGTATATTCATACCCCAAGATCTGTTGGCATATGACATCTTTAATATCCATATATTTTAAAGAGGTCATAGGCCAACAGGTCTTGGGGTCTGAGGATACACCATAAAGTTAATTCCTTTATGCACGGGAGACCTATGGTAATCCCATAAACCGGCCTTCACCAGAAAAGATAGAGACTACTCTACTTCTTAGAGTGTGCTTCTTCTTCGGATTTATGTTTTTCTAAAAATACATGTGCATACATACATACATATATAATACATACATACATGTATGTATGTATGTACGTATGTATGTATGTATGTATGTATGTATGTGTGTATGTATGTATCTATGTATCTATCTATCTATTTATCTCTCTCTCCCTATATATGTGTGTGTGTGTGTGTTTATTACATTTCAAAATGTAAGGACATGTGAATGGTTGGCGTTGTTTTTCCTCCGTCTTCTATTTCTATTGGACTTTGCTATGACTCCTGATTCTGGAGAAGAGCTTTGCTCGAAACGTAAAACCACCTTTCTTTCCTTCCCTGAGCGTCTGCTAATACTTTACATGTTCCACGTACTCGCGTTGTTGTTTATTTCTGTGTTTGTCTTTCGTTTCTACACACAAACACACACACACACACACACACACACA
>NC_068981.1:133251081-133251803 GCF_001194135.2 Octopus bimaculoides
ATATATATATATATATATATATACACATACACACATATATATATATACATATATATTATATACGCACATACGCACACATATATATATACATATATACATATGTATGTATGTAACCCAAGGACTGTGACCATGCTGGGACACGGTCAGTATTATCATCTTTTCAATTATCATTCTTATGTGATTGGCTTTCGATGAACGAGTTCAATATCGCTGCTCCCTTTTGGGACTTTTGCATTACGATGTAGGATCATCTGGGGCCTTGGACAGCAGCAGGTGAAGCTGTTTCTTGAAAGTAGCTAACCGCTCACCATGCAGAGCTCTCCGATGTTTTGGCAAGGTATGAAATAGCCGTGAACCCTTGAATCACAAGCTATTGCAGTACATTGTCCTCATAATAGATGGGATGACTTGGACCATGCACATTTATGCGTGTTTCTATTAGTACATGTAAACTCTAGGTTTCTACTTTAATTCTTTGAAAGCTCTTCAGATGTTCTTGGCTTAGCACGATTACTGAAATAATTTAGTTAAGAGCAACTGTAAAAAGTAACATCTCGAAATTTAGTTAAGTGTTTCCCATAATAAATTTTCGGAGAATATGCTACTTTGTTACATTTGCTTTCACCTGAATCGTTTCAATCACACGAATGCTCAGTTTAGCATAAGACATAAACTATGGAACGTATGGTTGTATTATAAATATTATAAATATATATATGTAT
>NC_068981.1:133256813-133259068 GCF_001194135.2 Octopus bimaculoides
AATGTACATGATATAACACTTGCAATCAATTAAGATTAGAAGCCATGAGAGTCACTGCCTGGTACTGCATCCGGGCATTTATTATTATTATTATTATTATTATTATTATTATTATTATTAGTAGTAGTAGTAGTAGTAGTAGTAGTAGTAGTAGTAGTAGTAGTAGTAACAGAATCAATATTAGTACCAAAAGGTAATCTTTATAGCCAACTAAAGACAGATGCCTTGTTAGAACACTGAGTTCTGCGTTATTAATCTTGAAGGACCGTCTCATATGCACCAAGTGCCTATATGAGAGGTTCTCTGATGGTTAATAACGCCAGATTCGGTGTTCTGATAAGGCATCCATCTTTAGTTGGACATAAAAATTACGTTTTAATAAGTGTGTGTGTGAGCGTGTGTGTATGCATGCATGAATGTATGTATGTATACACGACCATTGATTTCACCAACCGTTGCACCACGTTACAACCCGCATCTACAAACTTTTAACACTTTCACAAATATCATTGGGGCAGAGATCAATACCCTCCTTATTTCCTAGATTCAAAACTTACAGAGACACAAGAAGCAACGTAATAATGCCCATACTAAACTTCCTTTACAGCCAAAATAATCCACACCGGGACACACTCATATCAGGAAAACAGCTGTAAATGCCTTGCAGAAGTAACATCTTCTGACTCCAGCTCCGAGCAACCTCACCACATGGCAAACAAATTCTCCAACGTTCTTTGGACCAGTTACCGATTATCATAACCAAACAACCATGTTGAAAAATGCTTTTTTTTTTACTGGATTTAGTCACTGGATCATGTCCATGGCCATGGTGGAGCACAGCCTTGAAAGCCTTAGTCAATCAAAGTAAGTAACTTGCTTACCAACCACATGGTTCCGGGTTCGGTCCCACAAAGACTTGTGAGGGAATTTGGTAGACGAAACTGAAAGAAGCCCGTCGTATATATGTACATATATATATGTGTGTGAGAGTGTGTGTGTGTGTATATATATATATATATTTATGTGTGTGTATCTGTGTTTGTCCCCCCACCATCATTTGACAACCGATGTTGATGTGTCTGCGTCCCCGTAACTTAGCGGTTCGGCATAAGAGACCGATAGAATAAGTACTAGGCTTACAAATAATAAGACCTGGGGTGAACTTGTTCGACTAAAGGTGGTACTCCAGCATGGCCGCAGTCAAATGACTGAAACAAAGAAAAGAATAAAACAATAAAAGAATATATTTATGTATACATTTAAGTCTGCTACTTATTCTAATTTTTCCTCTTTCGTCGAACCGCTAAGTTGGAGGGCGTAAAACAGAAGTCAACTCCAATCGTCAAATGGTGCGAGGACTAACACAGACACACAGGCATACACACACATACACACACACACTTGCGCACATACACATACTTGGACATGTGCACTGATATATATATATATGTGTGTGTGTGTGTGTGTGTGTGTGTGTGTGTGTGTGTGTGTGTGTGTGTGTGTGTGTGCGCGTGCGTGTGTGCGTGTGTGCGCGCGTGTGTATACATATACATATATATATATATACACGCACATACATATTTGTATAGAACGGGCTTCCGCACACTTTCCGTTGTGCAAATTCACTCGCAAGGCATTGGTCAGCCCGGTTGCATGCCAGAAGACACTTGCCCAAGATGCCATACACCTCCAAGAAGATTAGAAAAGTATGGCAACATAAAGAAAAAAAAATGGCACCCAAAATAACCAAATTTATAAAAGTCCAAAACTGCCTCAAACGTCAGAACCAAACATAACTGAAATGAAACTCAACATCAGTCAACTAAACAAGAAAATAACAATCAATAAATAATAAACAATAACCTATAAACAGAAAACTGGCAAACATTTGTATCCATCATAGATCTCAAAACTATCAGTAAAACACTAGTTATTCTCTTTTATTTTTTACTTGTTAGTTTCATGGGACAGCGACCAGCTAGGACACTGCTTCAAAAGGCTTTTAGTCGAACAGATTGTATCTACCGTGCTTATATCAAGTTATGTACTTATTGATTCGTTCTATTATACTGAGCCGCTAAGTTACAGGAGCATAAACAAAGCAATGTCGAGCAGTGGGGTGGATATAGACAGACACAAAAACACACACTTATACGATGGGCTTCCACTCATATACATATATACATATCCATCCGTCCATATATATATATATATATATATATATATATAGACATACATGCATACACACACACACA
>NC_068981.1:133259257-133268702 GCF_001194135.2 Octopus bimaculoides
GCTATCGTAGAACACACTTGCCCAAGGTGCTGCGCTATGGGACAGAACCTGAAACCACATGGTTGCAAAGCGAGCCTCTTAGCCATACAACCATCCTTGCACTTCTATATAGAGGTTAAAGAAAAAAGTAACAAAAACAAGAACAACGTTTATACCACAGCACATGTCACAATAACAACATGTAACACTATATCCACACAGCTACAGCAAATAAACAAACGCTAAAATCAAGAGTTTTTCGAAATCAGCCACCAAAATCTACACCGAATACATATCGTAAAATGCATATCTTCCCGTAGAGTATGATTTCGAACCCTTCTTTCGATTAGGTAGAAAAATACAATACGGACATCTAAAAATTCAAAAGTTATAAGAGCAGGTAAATATCACAAACTTACACCCCAGAACTGGCTCTCACAATGTTTAAAATAGCACCCACGAAATTCCCAGTCGCCTTTCTTGCCAGTAACATAAGAGGACGTGAAATACGACCAACTTTCACACTCCAAAACATAAACATACCACACACACGCACGCACACACGCATACACATACACAAAGATGTACAAACAAAAGGTAAAACTTCTAGTAATTACAATTCCTCTGTAACATGACCACATAGATAGATGCAGTAATGAAAACAAAACGACGCACAAACATAATTAAAGCAATCGCAGCTATAACTACAACAATGTTATATATACAACACATGAGTTCCATCATGGATCATGCTAGCGCTACTTAGGCTCCAATCCTCCCACAATAAAACGACAAAGCACAGAAAATTGAGCACTTCTCATTATGGCAAACTGCACAGTGATTACACAGAAAACAGGATAAACAATGCTAGAAATTAAAGAGCATCCGGATATACACATGGGGTCATTTTGATACTGAGGGAAGCTTCAGACCTTAAAGTTCCTGTTAGGACAGGTCATGAAAATCACTTCCAAATACACAGAGCACTACAAATTATTAAAACATTCTAAAAACAATAGCTCTTCCGGACAAACATGAGGAACACATGCGCACATAAATAACCGTAACATTAATAACTTCAGTGGTTCTATACACTTTAGTGGGATGCACACCATTGACAATATGCTCAAAGAGCAGCAACAGTCCCACTCTTAACTCGTCTAACTTGACTACCTCTGCTGTGGTCACCACAAGAATCTTACGTGCGGACAGGGTAGAGAGGGCAACGTATGCAGACCCTCGTGCTGCACCCATACTATGCATCAGTGCATGTTGCAGTGTGTAGACTGGTCCTCAACGAAGCAGAGGAGAGAGTCATGATTTAATATGGTTTAACAGGGAAGATGGATCTGAAAGTCACACCTCATTGTTCGGTCGAAATACCTGTCTCAATGAGAGAATCGATCGATCGAGGCAGACCTGGGGCTAAACAACATTTACAACAATAACAACAACATAGAGACTTTCCAGTGAACGAAACGCGATTATCATTTTGTAAAAGACATTGTGTATTATTTTTTCATTAATAAACTAAAATAATTATATATTCATAGAAACAACTGGATAATCAATCACATAGACCTAAGGTATACAAAAAAGCAACACACGCATACACATACACACACAAATACACACTTACACATACACACATTCATTCACACACACACACTTACACAAACAAACAAACACACAAACACTTGTGCTAGGACGGCAATGCACAGGTACGGGTACACAGCAGTTGAAATAAAATACAGGATCCTATGAACGCATGAGATTTGTTTATGTTTGTAAAAATGACACCATTAAAAACAATGCGATCACACACACACATAAAGACATCAGCATACAAATATTCATGTCCTATGCTTATATATATATATATATATATATATATATATATATATATATACACATAAATTCATGTATGTATATGTGGTAATATAAAGTACTATGTATACGTATATAGACAGATAGATAGATAGATAGATAGATAGATAGATAGATAGATAGATAGATAGATAGATAGATAGATGTGTCCGTATCAATGCGCTACGGCATGTATGTATATATCACAAGTGCGTAGACATATGGACTATATACATGCACCTACACAAACAGATGCATATATATATATATATATGAAATCATATAAAAGAAAACAATTATAAAATTTACTACCACAAGTATATGAAAAGTTACAAGAAATACTTCTACTTCTCTCTCTCTCTCTCTCTCTCTCTCTCTCTCTCTCTCTCTCTCTTTAATTGTCATTTTCTCTCCGTTTTTTATCCTTACACCATTCATTAATTCATCCATCCATTTGTCATTCTACCCATCCAATCCGTTCGTCCGTCCGTCCATCCATCTATCCTTCCATCCATCCATACATTCATTTATTCATTCTATCCTTTTTTTTTATCTCTCGCATTCTCTAATTCTCTTCCATTTATAAACTCTTTTGTTTTTGGTCCATAATTAATGAAAGTACCTACCCGCATAGTACTGGCACTGAAGAATAGAGCAGCTCCAATTAGGATGAATAACGTCAATTTACTTGTAGTCCACATGTCCGATTTACACATACAGTAAAATCTCTCTTTCCGTCTCTCTCTCTCTCTCTCTCTCTCCCTCTCTCCCTCTTTCTCACTCTTTCACTAACGAGGATAAAACATCTGGGAGACCTTGTATATATATTTACATATACATATATATATCTGTGAAGTTGCTATATATATATTGATAGTCAGCCGTCTTAACTCTCGGCTTTCTTTCTCTTTCTGCTTAATACAAGAAACAAATCAACCGCTTTTCCCTGTTTGCCGGAAACTTCTAGTGTAATACGCATTCTTTTGTAATTGGATTAAGTTAACTTCAACCAAACTAAACGTATTAGAAAATATACTCCGCCTTCTACTCATTCTTTCGCGCTGTACATATTTGTGTGTGTCTTTCTCTCTCTCGCTCTCTGTTTCTCTTTCTCTATTTCTCTGTGTATCTGTCTCTCTTCCCATCTCTCATTATTTCGCTGCTCACACATTTTCACTCTCTCTCTCTCTCTCTCTCTCTCTCACACACACACACGCGCGCGCGCTTTCACTCTTTTTTTCCTGTTATCATATTTACTATCGCTCTGTCTCTTACTCACATGTGCATCTAAACAGCTGTGCATGTACACATATGTATATATATATATATATATATATATATATATATCTGTGTGTGTGTGTGTGTGTGTGTGTGTGTGTGTGTGTGTGTGTGTGTGTGTGTGTGTGTGTGTGCGTGTTTTTATATATGTGTACGCGCGTACGTCTGTGTATACGCACACAGACGCACACATATATATACGTATATGAATGTATGTGTGAGTGAGTGTATAAGTATGTGTATATATGTGTCTGTATGTGTGTATATGTGTGTGTGCGCGTGTGTGCATGTCTGTGCGTAACTGTGCTTCTTTCGCACTTTATGCTTTTATTTTCCCTGATTGCTCCGGTGAACTCCACCCCTTATCATTTTATGATTCAAATTCGATTTCTCTCCCGTTTCCTCTTTCTATCGGTTTCGCTTCCATAGCTCCTTTTATCGCAGTCTTCTTCACATTCCTCTATATTTCACTCTCAGTTCATTTTCCGTTGTTTTTAGAAATAGTAGTAGTAGTAGTAGTAGTAGTAGTAGTAGCGTTTGCTGTGGTGGTTATTGTTGTTGTAACTGTTGTTGTCAATGTTCCTCCTTCTTTCGTTAGCTTTCCCTTTCAAATCTGCTCCCTCTCATTCTTCTTCTTCTTCTTCTTCTTCTTCCTTTTCTTCTTCTTCTTCTTCTTCTTCTTCTTCTTCTTCTTCTTCTTCCTTTTCTTCTTCTTCTTCTTCTTCTTCTTCTTCTTCTTCTTCTTCTCCTTCTTCTCCTTCTTCTTCTTTATTTCTTTTCTCTTCCCCGTCCACTTCCTCACCCTCTTCCTCTTCTAGCTTCAGGTTCAGCAAACCCTTTCTGTGCCCCACCACCACTACCACCACTACCACTACCACCACCACCACCACCACCTCTCCTTTTCAACTAGCTTTCGTCTCTTTAGTTGCTTCCATTTCGTTCGTTCGATTTCATATGCATCAACCAATCCAGCGGTGCGCGAACGAATGAGCGAACAAGTGAACAGGCGAACAAGCGAACAAACGAACAAGCGAACTGCTCCTACATATTAAAAGCTGGAAAGCGACACATGCAGTCATGCAGTCATGCAGTCAGGCAGGCAGGCAGGCGGGTAGGCAGGCTGTGAATTATACGGTTCGCATACAATATAAAGAGCGGTCTCCGTCCAGCCCCGTTCAAACAGTGTTTAACTTTGAACATGCTGAATCAGCTGCAGATGTAGAAGGAGATAATCATGTTTAATCGGCTTACAGAAACCTTGCGAATTTACAAACCAACATCGGTTACAGTTTTTAAATAAGGTCCGAAACAATGCAAAACAGACGCCCGCGCTTTCTCAGTCATATGCACAAATAAACATATACACATTTATCAGATAGACACACACACATACACATACGCACGCACGCACACACATACATACATACATACATACATACGTACATACATACATACATACATACATACATACATGCATTTCTTTTTTTATTCTTTTACTTGTTCCATTTACGGGCCTACAGCCATGCTCGAACTAATCGACCCAGTAACTTAATTTACATATTCAATCGATCAGTTATTGTTGAACTTCTTGACTAGTGACGTAAACAAACTTGCAGCGGTGAGGAGATAAGCACAAAGACGCGCACATGTAAAGACACAAACACACACACATACATACATATATACGTACATACATGCATACATACATACATGTATACATACATAGGTACGTACATAAACACACACATACACTCACGCGCACACACATATAGTTTACAGAAAACAGTAGACGAAGACAGGTGAAAGAACAACAAGCAGGTATATTAATTTGACGTTCAGGAAGAATGGAAAAGTCTTTGACATTTCGAACCTAAGCTCTTCAACAGAAAATATTAAGAGGGGGAAAACGGAGGGAGAAAAGAAATGTGCCGAGAATAACGGTTTAACATGGTAAGTATGTATGTATGTATGTATGTATGCATGTATCTATGTATGTATGTATGTATGTATGTATGTATGTATGCATGTATCTATGTATGTATGTATGTATGTATGTATGCATGTATCTATGTATGTATGTATGTATGTATGTATGTATGCATGTATGTATGTATGTATGTATGTATGTATGTATGCATAAGCTAGTGGACAATGGTGCCGCATTGTGGGACTGAACCTGATGCCACATAGTTGCGAAGCGAGGCTCTTTTTCACACAACAATGTCAGCCCCTAATTTTGGGATTGAAAGCTATACCACTACCAAACTGTATGCCACTGCATAATGCCAAAGGCCCCCACCTTCTCCGTCTAACGTAAGGACCTAATAATACAATAGCATAGAATCCAATGGCTCGCAGTTTTTCACTACTTTGAGGTCTGCAAGGCGTAAATAATTTTTTTCCTGCGATACCCAGTGACTCCACGTCACAAAAAAATTGCTACTAAAGGTGGAGTTGTCCAAACACTCTCATTCACCAAAGCCAAAAACGGAGAGAGCGACCTTCAAATACAATGAAATACACTATCACCAATTGTGACACTGCATCATAACGTCAGCCACTGGCTGAAAAAAGCAAAACTGGTGTTTACTGGACCTTTAAGTCTCGCCTGATGAATTTTTCAGCCATTCTTGCTTAAAGTCAGACAGTTGTATGAAACTTTAAGTACCAGAATTTGACTCTACTCTCCGTACTGAGTTGTCCAATAAATAAACTTTCTGCTGTTGTTCTCAAACCTTTTTAAAAAAGTAACAGCTTCTGATAGAGGCACAAGACCAAACGTTTTGGGGAGTAATCGATAACCTCGGCCCCAGTACTTGACTGGTACTTTATTTTATCGACTTTGGTGGGATGAAAGGCAAAGTTATCCTCGGTGGTATTTGAACGAAGAATCGAAAGATTCGGAATAAAAAGCGCAAAAATTTTTTTATCTGACGCTCTATTAATTCTGCCATTTCATCGCACCAGCCTACTTTAAAATAATCCTTTCTACTATAGGTAGAAAGCCTGAAATTTTCAGGGAAGAGGTTAGTCGATTACATCAACCCCATTACTTAACTGGTACTTACTTTATTGATCCCGAAAGGATGAAAGACAAAGTCGGTCTCAGTAGAATTTGAACTCAGAACGTAAAGGAGAACAAAATGCCGCTAAGCATTTTGACAGCATGCCTTAACCTGCTTAAAATATTGATTTCAATTTTTGGCACAAAGCTAGCAATTTCGGGGGTCGGATAAGTCGATTACATCGAACCCAGTGTTCAGCTGGTACTTACTTTATTGACCCCAAAAAGATGAAAAGCAAAGTCGACCTCGGTAGAATTTGAACTCAGAACGGATGAAGTGCTATACAATTTGCACGACGTTCTAACGATTCTGCTTTAAAATAGCATCAATTTAATAATCACTAAGGTCATGGTGGGGCGTCGCTTTGAGGACTTTTAGTTGAACGAATCGGCTCCAGTACTTGTTTTAAGTCTGGTACTTATATTTGTACATATATTACACACACGCACACACACACACACCCACACACGCACACACACACACACACATACACAAACACACACACGGTTTCCGTCTACAAAATCCACTTACAAGACCAGACACTTGCCCAAGATCTCTGGTAGCGGTGTAACTGAACCTAGAACTCTGATTGAGACATAAACTTCTTATCACAAAGCCATGCCTTTATACATACATACATACAGACAGACAGACAGACAGACAGACAGACAGACAGATAGATAGATAGATAGATAGATAGATAGATAGATAGATAGATAGATAGATAGATAGATATTATGCATGTACGTATGTATGTACAGATGTATATATTTCCGTAATTTTAATCTCTAAGTTCAAACCATGTCATTGGGAAAAAAAAGCTTCTTATCAGACAGCCATATATAAATTGATATATAAATATATAACAATTTATATATCAGACGCCTATATAAATTGTTATTTAGAGTCATATCTTTAAGTATTTCATCTTTCTGTTAATTCAGAATCAACGATGGTCTTTTGGTAGATTTGAATGATTAAGAATTAACAAGGTCCGTTTGACTCTATGGATATATTATTACTTTTAATGTTATCATCAGTCCGAATACTCTGGATGCACGTTCGAACTGGGGAACAAGCTACTGTACGACGACTGGCAGCGTCATTCGGCGACTCACCGTAAGTAATTTTACGGAGGGGTCGAACGTGCATCAAGCATATTTGGACTCATAATAACATCGCGAATTTACTTATCACTTAGTGCTCCCCGTCCGTAATTTATTTACGGTGAACCGCCGCATAGCGCTGCCAGTCATCATAGGGTGACTGGAAAAGCATAAGAGAGGATAATCTGTTAATTCAGCTCATAGTGTCGTCTGCTTAGTGTCTGTGTCCGATGAGGAGGTAACTACTCCGAAATGCTAGCATCTCACAGTCTAGGTAGATGGCGCTGCGAGCTGATCCAGATGTATACACACTATTTGTCGACAAGCAAAATATATTCTCCGTGACAAAATGCAGTGAGTAGCTTGTTCCCTAGTTCGAGCGTGCATCAAGCATATTCGAACTGATAATAAAATTGCAAATTTATTTATCACTGCTTAGCGCTTCCCCTCCGTAATTATTATTACTGTCTATTGACAGGCATGGCTGTGTGGTAAAGAAGCTCGCGAAGCAAGTACATTATTTTGAATTCTGTCCCACTGCGCGGCACCTTGAGCAATTACGTTCTGTTGTAACCCTGAGTTGATCAACAATACTTTTGAGTGAATCTGGTGGACGAAAATTGTGTAGAAACCCATTGTGTGTGTCTTCGTGTTTGTTTATCCCCCAACACGACTTCACAGCCGGTGCTGGTTTGTTTACGTCCCCGTAACTTACCCGTTCGGCAAAAAAGACCAGATTTAAAAAGTAGCTCTTGAGGTCGATTTCTTCGACTAAACGCTTCAAGACAGTCCCCTAGTATGAGTGCAGTGGAATGACTGATAAAAGATAAAAGGAAACACATAGCCTCTAATTTTAGCATTAATTTCGGGGTCGTATATGTGGTAGAAAGACTTCTGACTAGTGTCTATTTTTGGGGGATGACCGTATCTATGCTGTGTGATAGACTTGATTCCTTCCCTTTACGTTAGCCGCTCTAGCATTTTGAATGGAAACCTTATTATTTTACGAAACCATTTCTCCTCGATATGACTAACTGTCCTTTTCTCTCATGACTTCTCTTATAATCTCTTCTCTGATGTTTTATCATTCTCGCTGTGCTACATGATTCAATTTTC
Organism: Octopus bimaculoides; assembly: GCF_001194135.2. NCBI lineage: Eukaryota > Metazoa > Mollusca > Cephalopoda > Octopoda > Octopodidae > Octopus > Octopus bimaculoides. The sequence goes on from NC_068981.1 coordinate 133,267,668, forward strand.
CCTTTGATTTGTTGAAAAATTCGATTTCTTTTTACGGCGTATTTTTTTCTTCTCTTCATATTTTAATTCTAAATTGTTTTACCTTTTATTCTTTTCACGGTCGATTCTCTACAATTATTGCTTTATTATTACTTTAATTATCAAGGCGGTAAACTGGCACAATCGATAACACACCGCACAAAAAAAAAAAAAGATGCATCGCAGCATTTTCTGTCTTTACGATCCGGGTTCAAATTCATCGTTTCAGGGCGAACGTATTAATTACCAGTTAAGTTCTGCCATCGATGCAGTCGACTAGCTTATTCTTCTCTAAAATTTCAAGCCTGATTCCTAAAGCAGAAAGGATTATTTCAACAATTATTGCTTGCTTGTATCTAATTACCTGCAAAGATTTCCTTTTTCATCTCGAAACATAATATTTTGCTTGATTGCTTTGCACGATTTAACTTTCACTCGTTCAATTAATAACTCTTGTGTGCGATTAAAACGCCATGTTTGTATTGAACTTCAAGTTCTGTACTTGAATTTGTTTGCACTCTTTTTCTTTTCCTTATTTCTGCCATTAGACTGCGGCCATGCTGTGACACCTCTTTGAAGAATTTTAGACGAACAAATCGACTCCAAGGCTTACTTTTTTTTGTAAGCCTGTTACTTATTCTATCGGTCTCTTGCTGAGCAGCTAAGTTACGGGGGACGTAAGGACAGCGACACCGGGGTCAAATACAGACACATAAACAAATACACATACACACATATAAGACGGGCTTTTTCGAGTTTTCGTCTACAAAACCCACTCACAAGACTTTGGTCGGCCCGAGGATACAGTAGAATACCCCCACCCAAGTGCCACACAATGGAACCTTAGTAATAATATGTATACATACGTGATATATACATGTACACACACACACATATATATATATATGCATACATATATACATGTATAATATACATACATACATGCATACATACATACATACATACATATATATATATATATATATATATATATATATATATATATATATATATATA
>NC_068981.1:133268865-133269616 GCF_001194135.2 Octopus bimaculoides
TATATATTAATAAATAAAAGCACAATAAATAAGTATTATATAATACAAAGTAAATATCATAAGATAAAGATAATAAAACGACTACACGTGTTTCATAACCAATTTTCAAATAGAAAGAAAATTTAAATCGATTAAAATTAATTAAAACTATCGAAAATCAATTCCATTCAAAAATATAGCTAATCTTCAGGTCAAAATACACCAATAATAATAATAAAAGAATGTATATATCAACCAACAATAAATAACAAATGAATGTTACTTATTATATTAAGATAGAAAAATATTATTAAAAAATATCAAAATAATAAACATTACATAATCAACCCTACGTCCATTATAAAATAAGCTAACAGGTATATTATATGCAATGTTAGCTTATATATTATAATGGACGTAGGATCATAGATATATCATGACAACAAGGTATGCGATAAAAAAGAAAGAAAAGTCGAGAGATATGACAGGTTAGCTTGGGAAGTTAAGCAGTTGTGGTCGAGGAAAAAGGTAGCAGTAGTACCAATAATTATCGAGCCCTGGGAACAGTGAGCAAAAACCTCGAGAAGTACGTGGAACAAATAGGGACTACAATAAGGGTGGAGCACTTGCAGAAAACAGCATTGCTTGGAACCGCTCGAATACTCCGGAAAGTGCTCGAAAAGTAAGAGGTGTTACCTTAGTTCACTGGTAGTGAACAGCTGACACTGTAGTAGACCTCCAGCGGTAGAAGCTGTGCAAAGGCAATGATAAT
>NC_068981.1:133270096-133271166 GCF_001194135.2 Octopus bimaculoides
GAAATGCAAGTCGACCTCGGCGGAATTTGAACTCAGAACGTAACGAAAGACGAAATACCTATTTCTTTACTGCCCACAAGGGGCTACACACAGAGGGGACAAACAAGAACAGACAAACGGATTAAGTCGATTATATCGACCCCAGTGCGTAACTGGTACTTAATTTATCGACCCCGAAAGGATGAAAGGCAAAGTCGACCTCGGCGGAATTTGAACTCAGAACGCAGTGGCAGACGAAATACCGCTAAGCAGTTCGCCCGGTGTGCTAACATTTCTGCCAGCTCGCCGCCTTATCAACAACAACAACAACAACAACAACAACAATAATAATAATAACAATAATAATAATAATAATAGCAATAATAATAATTGTGACTCACATTGCTGGTGCTTGTGAAAGTCTTGCGCAGAATGAGAACAAGCGTAGACACGACAAAGTAGCCCAAAACCTCCACTGGCTACTATGCCGTAAGTATGGATATTAGGTTAGGGGTGATTGGTACCAACATACACCGGAAAAGCAATGGACTAAAAGGGGAAGGCAAAAATTCTCTGGAACTTTGATTTCTAGACGAAGTGTTAGAACACCGAAGGCCGGATATAGTAACCTTTAGGAGGGACAAACAATAGTGCTTAATAATCGACACAACAGCGCCAGGAGATCAACATATCATCGTGAAAGAAAGAGAAAAAGTTAATAAGTATGGAGACTTTAGAATTGAGATTGCTAAGATGTGGCAGCTACGAGAGTCGAACATAAAGGTTACCCTTATTGTCATCGGAGCATCTGGAAAAATATCAGAAAACCTTAGATATACCCTACAATCTAGATGTATTGCAAAATTCGCCATTACGTGGAACTGCACGCATATTGCGCAAAGCACTGTCCGTCTGAGGTCCTTGTTGTGACTTGACAAACAATACAAACTCCCGGTAGACACAATATCTTCAATCAACAACCTGACTATTTTGTATACTGTGCGACGTCTATAACAATAATAATAATAATAATAATAATAATAATAATAATAATAATAATAATAATAATAATAATAATAATAATAATAATA
>NC_068981.1:133271583-133273126 GCF_001194135.2 Octopus bimaculoides
CTATCATAGTAGGTGCCTTAGGTATAATAAAAAAATATTCAGACAAATACATAACAAAAATAGCAGGACTTACAAATACATATAACATACAGAAAATTGCACTACTGGGTACTGCACACATTCTACGCAAAACACTTTCAATACAGTAAACATAAGAGCACCACAGCAAACCACAGCACATACCCAAGGCGCACAGAGCTGCGCTCGGTAGTGAAGTGAAAGCACGTTATAAAAATAAAACTACTGAATAATAATAATAATAATAATAATAATAATAATAATAATAATAATAATAATAATAATAATAATAATAATAATAATAATAATATGCAACACCAGGAGGTCCTGATGCAATACCACACACTGGCTCTCATGGCTTCTGATCTTAACTATTTGGAAGTGTTTTCATGTACACATTTTAGCTTAATTTAACAGACAGGCTGCAGAAAATATTCTGCACAATACCACAGATTTGCTTGTCAGTTGTTTGATCTTAATTAGTAGAATATGTCCCTTAGTGGCTGACGATATGTACACCTCTGAACACGAGCAGAAGTATACGAGAAGCATCATCGCCGTGTATTGAGATGAATTCTTTAGGGTTAGAATAATTCACCTTTGAAAACATGGGTGTTCCATTATTCATCCTTAAATAAATTATATTTAGATGCCTTTTGAGCGGGATCAGCTATTCGACCTGAAGAAAATTCTGACTGGGCCCAATCTGCAAGATCATGTGTTGCTTATCTTGATATAAGATCACCATATCGCGCACGTATAGTTGAGATACACGTGCCTGGCGTACTCTATCAGACGGGTAGTCATGATGGGTATAGTATAATGGGCTTCGTATATTTGTAAACCAGTGTCACTTTGATGGCATGCGTTGCTCTCGCACTCAATAATAATAACAACAAGAAGAAAGAAAGAAAGGAAGGAAGGAAGGAAGGAAGAAAAGCAATGCATGAGGAAATAATAAGCGTTCAAGGAGGTAAATATTATTTGAATGAGAATACACACAGAACGTACGGAGCTTTTGACACTCCAGTAAGGAGAAAGATAAAAGTTAAAACGGAGTATTTACAACTAAAACTCAACTCTGAACGAAAGAGGAAGGAGTTGATTGACACGGAAATATCTCCCTGAAGTTAATAGCTGCCAATAAAAAAAGCAGTTTGCAGAAATACCGCAGCTGAATTGAATGAATATTTTATTGAAGCATTCTACGCGCTGCTGACGCAATGATTATTGTATTAATTGAAATAAACATTAATATTGTATTAATTAAAAGAAATCATTAGGAAATTGGTGATGACATAAATCGCGGTGCTGAAGTCAGTTTCCGGTTTAATTTCAGTTTTATTTTTTTCTCTGTGATCTTTTAGTTGTTTCAGTCATTAGATTGCAGCCATGCTGGGGCACAATTTGAAAGGTTTAGTAGAATTAATCGCCCCCAGTAATTAGTTTTTGAAGCCTGGTACTTAATTTATCGTTCTCTTATGCGAAACCATTAACTTAGACGGGCATAAACAAACGAACACTG
>NC_068981.1:133273565-133275783 GCF_001194135.2 Octopus bimaculoides
TATATATATATATATATATATATATATGTATGTATGTATGTATGTATGTATATCTCGCCACATAAACATGAAACAGGACGGAAGCCACCTGCCAAAAGGAAAGGACTACGTACCACCTGCCCCAAAAGGGAGGTACGTAGATGTAGTGCGTGGTACAAACCAGACCTATCAATATGTTGTTGAAAGGGCAGCTGCTGAACAATAGTCTTTTTTGTGCATGGCACAAAAGATTTAACAGCAACTGACCTGGCAACAATCTCACAGATGGGATTATCCCCAATACACAAGACCACCACAGCAAATAGACCAAAGGTGGGCACCACTGGCCACAACACCCACATCACATCGGTGCTCTTACTGAACATCAGAGGACTGTTAACACTTAGTAACAGGACAAAAATCCCTTTCTTGAGAGACCTTGTTGCTTGCAATCAAGCCTTATGTATAGCACTTACGGAAACACACCTGAAACCAGATACAGCAAATGCCGAAATACACATACCACAGTATGTTGTATTACAAACCGACAGGAAAGAAAGGTGTCCTGGTGGAGTCGCTATGTACATCCGCGAAGACCTCACACCCCAGGTCCTTTTGTCACACTCAAATTCAGTATATGACACTAATTGTACATATAAGACAACTCGGTGTAGTTATATGTGCTACATATCACCCTCCAGATGCCCCAAATCATGTAGACAAGTTTGAAGACTGCCTTACAAAAATAGAATTTCTAGTCACATTAGAAAAACACATAAATGTACTTCTTATGGGAGACTTCAATCTTCCCAATGTCAGATGGCCCGAGTTATGCAGTTGATACAAAAGTCTCACGGGTAATTCAGAATCCTGAAGACACTATGTACCTGCAATGTGAGCTGGATGAAATGTACAAGTGGGCTGAAAAAAATAGCATGCAGTTTAATGCTGAAAAGTTTCACATGCAAGACTAATCGGAATACCCATTAAATACACTGGACTTGGAGGGATTGCAATCCCAGAGGCACAGACCTGGGCATTTACATGAATAATGATGCATCCTTTCATGTGCATGTTGCTAAATTGGCAATGAAATGCAGGCGGCTGATCGGATGGATTCTTAGAACTTTTAGAACAAGAGATCAGGAAACCATGATGGTCCTCTGGAAGACACTTGCCCTTAGTCACTTTGACTATTGCTCTCAGCTATGGTTACCAACCAGTGTCAAATTAATCTCAGAACTTGAGGCAATCCAACGAAGCTACACGAAGAAGATATCCTCTATGCAGATTATAAGCTATTGGGAAAGATTCAAGAGATTAAGACTCTATTCCTTAGGGCGTAGGCGAGAAAGATATGCCATAATATACATCTGGAAGTTGCTGGAAGGACTTGTCCCAAACTATGGCATCGAGAGTTACACAAATACTAGAACTGGGCGCCACTGCATAGTGCCAAGGACTCCAAATTTGCTATCAAGATGTAGGACAAGATACTGCAATAGCCTGGGCTTCAGAGGTCTACAACTCTTCAATATCCTCCCGAAAGACCTGAGAGACCTGCATGGGGTGGATGTAGGTGTCTTCAAAATTAAGCTGGACCTCTTCCTGTCAAGTGTCCCAGATGAACCATCTTCGAGGCCGGAGGTGCAGATGAGGGCAGCTGCATCAAACTCTCTCATGCACCAAATGTCAATTCCTGAAAAGCATTCGTGAAGTAAAATTATGTAGCAACACCAAAAGGCTGTGCCCCAGCATGGCCACAGCTCATGAGCTGGAACTAGATAAAATAAAATATATATATTACACCACCTGTCTTCGTCTGTTATTTTTTTCGTAAATTCTCCCATAACCACTACACACATTTTTTCTCTGCTTGTTTCTCTCTTTGTTTCTTTCTGTGTTCCTATCTGTGGAAGAGCGTAGGCTAGAAACGTTAAAAACTTTTTTAATTCCCGAGCGTTATACTGATACCTCTGTTTGTTTTCTACACCACCTGCCTTCGTTTTTTTTTTGTGTGAATTCTCCGTTTATATATTCATAGATATACATATATACATATACATATATACAGACATACTTATTGCATAAGTTTTATTAACGACAAACTGGTTAGGTATTGTGCTTCCAGTAGAAAGAATTATTATTATTATTATTATTATTATTATTATTATTATTATTATTATTATTATTATTATTATTATTATTATTATTATTATTATTATTATTATTATTATTA
>NC_068981.1:133276414-133278887 GCF_001194135.2 Octopus bimaculoides
ATTATTATTATTATTATTATTATTATTATTATTATTATTATTATTGTTATTATTATTATTATTATTATTATTATTATTATTATTATTATTATTATTGTTATTATTATTATTATTATTATTATTATTATTATTATTATTATTATTATTATTATTATTATTATTAACACGTTGGACAAATGATTACGCTGAGGTCGGCTTTATCTTTCCTCTTTTTGGAGCGATAAAATAGGTACCAGTTTAGCACTGGTATCGATGTAATCAACTTATATCATCCTGGAAAACTGTTGGTAGTGTGGCAAAATTAGAAAGAAGTATTATTGTCAATAGGATGGTGGATTGGACAAAATGCTTTGAGTTATTTAGTTATGGCTCTTTAGATTCTGTGTTCAAATTCAAACAAGGTAAACTTTGCTTTTCATTCCTCCAGTGGGTGCATGGGGCATAAATAGAGAAACAGTCAAAAACTGGGCTCAGTTTTATTGACCATGGCCGTCCCACAATTTCAGGCAGTGTTATTAATAATATTAGAACTTCAACAGATTCATGCGTGTTTCTCGTGCATCGGTCGGTACGCCTCAGTGTATCTGATAAGTACGCTGCGTTCTCTTTTCTGGGAGTTGAACTGTGTTAGTATATTACAACTACTTGCTTTGCTTTTTCGTGGAGTACTTTGTTGTTTTGGAGAATATTTTTTATCAAGTCTGGCTCTTATTCTATCAGTGCCTCTTGCTGAACTGCAAATGTAATACAATTCAGACATGTACTTTACATGTATCATATTTTGCAGGCCGCGAGCTGGCAGAAACGTTCGCACGCCGGGTGAAATGCTTAGCGGTATTTCGTCTGACTTTACGTTCTGAGTTCAAATTCTGTCGACGTCGACTTCGCCTTTCAGCTTTTCGGGGTCGATACATTAAGTACAAGTTGCATATTGAGGTCCATCTAATCAACTGGTTCTTTTGGTACGTGTTTTTGTCCATGTATTTGTGAGTTGCGTTTTTGTGTTATAGAGTCAGGCGGGGGATGTGGTTTTGAGGTGTATTTGATAATATCTTTTACTCTCTTTACTGGAGCATCGCCTTTAGTCGAGCAAATCGACCCCAGGACTCATTCTTTGTAAGCCTAGTACTTATTTTATCGGTCTATTATGCCGAACCGCTAAGTTATGGGGACCTAAACACACCAGCATCGGTTGTCAAGCGATGTTGGGTGGGTAAACATAGAGACACAAGCACAAACCTGTATATATATATATATATATACATATACATATATATACGACGGGCTTCTTTCAGTTTCCGTCTACCAAATCCACTCATAAGGCTTTAGTCGGCCCGAGGCTATAATAGAAGACACCTGCCCAAGGTGCCACGCAGTGGGACTGAACCCGGAACCATCTGGTTGGTAAACATGCTACTTACCACACAATCACTCCTGTGATAATTCACAGCATTGACAACCAATGAATTCAATGGGAGTTTATGTAACACACTCACACACTTCTGTATGTCCAAGGAAAGAGGGAAAACTCCCGTTATCTGCATAGTTTCATTTGGAAACTTCAGTTAGAGAACTCCTTTACCAGTATAACATGAAATATTCTCGACAAGGTTCTTCCTTATTCGTTCGGAACGTAAAGCCATCATCTTCGTCTCTGCGAGAGACAGCACAAATTACAACACCCGACATTCATCTCTAAACAAATATCTATACTGTCATTATGCCACCACAAATGACATTTTGCACGGAACAGTTTTAAACCATTAGCTGTTAATATTATTCTGTAAGTTTCACTCCAGAGAAAACAATAACCCATTGTCTCCCTTTATATGAGACCTAGGTGGCCAAAGTATTACAATATATATAACTATGCAGCAATTATATTTACGAAAACTTTTCACTAGTCACCATTACTTAACTTATGTAGAATACGCATATATATATATATATGTATGTATGTATGTATGTATGTATGTATGTATGTATATATATATATATGTGTGTGTGTGTGTGTGTGTGTGTGTGTGTGTGTAAATGTATTCGTACATACGTGCATACACTCACACACACACTCACACACATACACACACTCACACCACAGACCCATTAACTGAATTGTGGTAGAGATATTTTAACCATTGTTGCACTCATATACAATTCTGTTTTTTTTGGTATACATTATTAAGCATTAAGAGATTTCACAGGAAATGTACGACCTACCGTTTTTATCTTTTACCTTTTACTTGTTTCAATCATTGAACTGCAGCCGTGCTGGGGCAGCACCTTGGAAAGTTTACTTTAGTCGAATGAATTGACCCCAGCACTTATTTTGTTAAACCTGGTACTTGTCTTATCGGTCGCTTTTGCCAGCCGCTAAGTTACGGGGACGTAAACATACCATCACCAGTTGTCAAGCGGTAGTGCGGACAATCACACATACACACACAATCATATATATATATATATATATATA
>NC_068981.1:133278963-133281303 GCF_001194135.2 Octopus bimaculoides
ATATATATACATATATATATATATATATATATATACATATATGTATGTATGTATGTCTGTATGTCTGTATATGTGTGTGTGTCCAGTAATCCCTCGACTATCGTGGATGTTACGTTCTAAAATATCCTGCGATTGGTGAAGATCCGCGAAGTAGAAACAGTACTGTACTATATATTTTGTTTTTATTATTTTTATAACTTGTATATATTTGATTTATTATAAAGGAAAAACACCATCACAGAGGAATCGACGTAAGCTTAAGTAAGCCGCGTTAAGTGAACCGCGAATTGGCGAGGGATTACTGTGTATATACGACGGGCTTCTTTCAGTTTCCATCTAGCAGATCCACTAACAAGGCTTTGGTCAGCCCGAGTCTATAGTAAAAGACCCTTGCCCAAGGTGCCACGAAATAGGACCAAGCGAATGCTTTAATTTACAAATCATTTATTTTCCACTCTCCACCGTATGGAGATTTCATGGAGGATTTTCTTCGCGTTGCTTTTCTTCCTTCTGTTCCGATATTCTTATATTCACCAAATACTTCTACCTTTTCCAAACCCTCTCTTATACTCGACATTTGGTGCATGAGAGATTTTGATGCAGCTGCCCTCATCTGCACCTCCTGCCGCGAAGATGGTTCATCTGGGACACTTGACAGGAAGAGGTCCAGCTTTATTTTGAAGACACCTACATCCACCCCATGCAGGTTTCTCAGGCCCTTCGGGAGGATATTGTTGTGTCTGCAGGAGCTGGTCTGTATATTCATATTTTCTCTCACTCTCTCTATGCCTTCTACCTCCTTTCTCTGCCTCTCCCTCCCTCTCTCTCTCTCTTTCCCGCTCTCTTTCTCCCTCTTTCACTCACCCACATACGTATGTGTGTGTGCGCATGTGCATATGCGTATAAGTTATGCCCCTCTTCCGGTAAAAATTTAATAAGCATGTTCTCTACTAAAAAGCATCGAGTAATTCTTTAGTTTAAGGTAAGACTAACACCTCAGACGTAGGAAAATACTCCTAAATTGAAGATGCTCTCACTCAGCAGGAATAAAAGCCAGGCAAGCCAAATATGGCGTACAGTAAGAACAATGTTAGTTCTATCAAAAAACAAAATATTCACATTTCCTCATTATCTATTCATGACCTAATTATAAATTCAAAATGACCGACAAGGCAAACATACTTTTAATTTAGATCAGTTTTTCCACCAAACTATCAAAGGTAATATGGTCTAACTTGGAATGGTAACAGATTGGTGTACAGACTAGAAGCTGAATAAAAGACATTGATGAAGTTGGCCTAGATTTCATTGTGGGGTCGCTCATAACCATATGCAGCAGTTCAAGCGTTTTTGACCCTGTGTAGTAGCGTTCAAGTGTCTCTAGAAGATGAACAAATAAAGTGCATCTAATCACACTAAAACAGCAGTTAGCCAAGTATCAAAGTAATAGACATGCAAAATGTCAGCCTGTATATATATATATATATATATATGTGTATGAAGATGAAAACTATTTTCGCAATTATTTATAGACAGCGTTTCGGCAACGGATCGGAGACGGTCGTAAAAATTGTTACGTTACCTATTTGTTATGACATGCTTTGTATTAAAAAATAAGCTATAAACGTGGTCCAATGGATGTGTTTATTAATTTGAGGCTTTCTCCATTTTCTGATTATTTGTATACGTAAGTATGCTTTTGTATCCATATATATCTGCGTAAGTTTTTATAACTAGTTTTATGGTTTTATATACTTTTTGTAGGCTTCTTTATGTGCCTTATATTTTTATATCTTTATTTTTTATTTTTTTATTTTTACTTTATTCTGATTTTATATTTGTATTGAATTTTGTAAATCTCTGAAGAGACCTAGCGAATCATGCTTGTACCCCCATTACATCATTTTCATCTACTAATTACTCAGGCGCACGGGAGCTATAGCGATAGAATGGGGCATGCAAACGTTAGGTTGAAACGGCTGTAAATTTTGTCCCTTCTCCAGTTGCTAAATGTCCTTTAAATTTGAAATCTTAATTGTTATTATGACATGGTATGTCATAAGTGTCTGTATATTGTGTTTTTTGTCAATTTAGTTATAAAATAAACAGATTAATAAAGGGAATACAGTGTCTGCAAGTCGATGGGTACCGCATATTCTCCTCCATTTTCTCGTTGCTATATACATTTAGGGTAAAATAACCCCCTTTTACCCGCACCCACTTATTGCACTTGGTATAACACTAGTGTAACAATAATTGGGTACCCTCCCAGCAGTATATTGGATAGATACTATCCCTTAGTGGGTTGGATACTCAACACTAACTCTCTTGGATTATATA
>NC_068981.1:133281401-133282331 GCF_001194135.2 Octopus bimaculoides
ATATATATATATATATATAAGAGGAATAACTACCAAGGTGGATTCCTAATATGATAGAAGAAGACGCTAAATCATTTAACCACGAAGAATGTGTTCTCAAAAACTTTCAGCAAACGCCGGAATGTAAAGCAAGCAAGACAAATGAAAAGATACAAAATTAACTACATACCATTGTTTCGCTCTTACCATTTACAAAACGTAAATGTCTGAAGCTCTTCAGTGCAGCCGTCATATAGAAAACATAATTCACAGAACTAGACATGAGATGTCCTCTCAAAAGAGAACATGTATAAAGTACCATCAATTATATTTGAGAGTATATTTCAAATGTCTGAAGAGCAGCGGACATTTACGCTTTGTAAATGGTAACAGCGAAACCATGGTATGTAACTTATCACCAAATTTTGTATCTTTTCATTTGTCTTGCTCGCTTTATATTCTGGCGTTTGCTGAAATTTCTTGAGAACACATTCTTCGTTGTTAGACGATTTAGCGTCTTCTAGTATATTATGAATCCACCTTGGTGGTTATTCCTCCTATATATGATGTAATATAATTTATGTATGCTAGGTCACTGGTTTAAATTGATTTAAATTAATATTAATTTCTACCCTCATTATTTAACTTTATATATATATATATATGAAAAATAATAAGAGTTGGAAATGCGTTAATTTTAATGTATATATATAAATTATTCTGTTTCCAGTAAAATAAGTTTTGTTTTTGAACAAATTTACATATTTTCCCCATTTATTTATATTTATGAAAGTAAAAGTGCAAAATATGCGTTCGCATGAAAAATGTTTTCCTATCATAGTTTTACTGACAATATATTCCTGTATGTTTTCACAAGGTGAATTTTACACTCACAACACATAAAAAAAGAGAAAGAGATTGAGGGAGAGAGAGAGAGAGAGAGAGAGAGAG
>NC_068981.1:133282833-133286770 GCF_001194135.2 Octopus bimaculoides
ACACACACACACACACACACACACAGAGAGGCTGTCTATACCTTTCCCATCCCAAAGCGTTTTACAACCCAATACTTACATGCTTTTTTTACGTAGGTCTATGTGAAGGGGTTCTAGAACCATAATTGTAAAAGAGATTTATTTCACATTCTCTCGAATGATTAGAAAAGTCTTATTGACATCAACAAGTTGTATATATTTGTATAAACTCTTTTACTCTCTTTTACTCTTTTACTTGTTTCAGTCATTTGACTGCGGTCATGCTGGAGCACCGCCTTTAGTCGAGCAAATCGACCCCAGGACTTATTCTTTGGAAGCCTAGTACTTATTCTATCACACATACATACATACATACATAGATACGTAGGTACTTACGTACATATACATATATACATATATATGCGTGTATGTATGTATGTATGTATGTATGATGTATGTATATAAGAAAAAATGGGATTAAAAAATCTGGCGTGTGTGTGTGTGTGTATGCAGGTTGCGGTAAATAAGTTGTCGTCTAAATTACGCAAAAATGAAAACAACACTGAAATTTCATTTTAACAGATATATTTACCAAAATTACATGAAAATATCTTGAAATACTAAAGAGTAAATGTATTCAATAAAATCGTCATTGGCTACAACCACAGTCTCCAGGTGACTTCGGAATCTCTTACAACTCTTCTGGGCGGTCTCCTTGTTTAAGCTGGTGAGCGCTGTCACAATGAGTGGGAAGATGAATGGAGGCATAACGTTATCATCCCTGGTGATCACTCCAAACATCATGACGTTGACTGTATGTTTGATTTTTGTTACTCTTGGTACATGTTTTGGGAACATGGTAAGCCAACGGTCGTTCTATGTGCTCACCATCTGATCCTGGCAGATGGTGCTCACCATCTGGTCCTGGCAGATGCTTGAGCTTGTTCAAAAGCTTCGTAGCCTTGATGGCTTGGGATAAAAATTAGCTATTTCTCATCTTACATGAGAAATATCGAATGTCTTCATGCACTAACTGCCTGCTAAGAAACTCAGGCACTCCCATGTCCCTGGCGATGGACCTGATTGGTTTGAAGGGATCATTGTCAATCATGGCCTGGATCTCACCAGCAAATTCAAGAGTTCTTTTCGTAGCAGAACGATCAGAGTGAGTTTTCCAAGGTACCGTACCTTTGAAATCACCATTAGACTCATCTAACCTTTCCCGAACCTTCTAAACTGTCATCAGATTGACATCCAAACACTCCTAAATGATTGTATTGGAGATTCTGGCACGAATGCCAAACAGTACAGCATGTCGTTTCCAAATTTCTGGCAGAGTGAGTTGCGTCATGGTGCTGTTTTTCTCACAGACGATATCTGACTGACTCTACTATACTATGTAGTCGACAAAATCAAAAGCAAACAATGAGTATGTGCGAAATTAAAGATATGAAAAGCGACAATTTACCCATCGCATCTTAGATATATATTTATATACATATACAAGATTCTCGTTATATTATGTAACACATGCAATGCTATACCTTTCAGATGGATCTCAAATATTTGAGAGCACTAAATATCTTCACGAAATATTCACAATGTAAAATATATGTGCATTTATAAATATAAATATTCTTAAGGAGAACCCAATCTATATTTTGTAGCTATTGGAATAAATATCTAATTAAAGTTTCTCCAGACACTAATTAATTAATTTTGTATGTCTGGCATTCATTAGTGGATTGTGAAAGACAAATATCACGCAATACCCAACATGCGCATAATTCCTCCTTATTCCTCCACTGATGAGTTCTAGACGTTTGAAGGTAATTAATGTCTACAGCAATTTTAATTTGGTCTTTATTTTCATATCTGCTTGAACTATCAAAATTGCGTCATTCATCATTATATATAGTTAGAATTTACAAAAGACAAAGACAGTTGTATAAACAGCAAACAGGTGTTTTAGTTTAACGCTCGGGAAGGTGAGAAAGTCTTTTCCGTTTCGAGCCTACGCTCTTCAATAGAAAAGGAACACGAGAAAATAAACAGAGAGAGAATTTTAAAAAAAGCTTTACTGGCTAGCGGTCGATCATGGCGGCTTGCTGGACGGAGGTGGTCAGACAGGAGAGCTAGGAAGAAGGGGAGAGAAAAAAGTAGTGATGATCCCAAAACGACGGTGCGCATACGTGTGTATGTAAGAGTGTGCGTGTGCACGTAGCCATATATATATATGCTTAGCGGCATTCCTTGCCGCTCTTTACGTCCTGAATTCAACTTTTGTTGATGTCACCTTTACCTTTCATCTTGCATTCAAGTACCAGTCAAGCACCGTTATCGATGTAACTGGCCTGTCTCTTCCCGTCAAAATTGATGGCCTTGGACCCTGAAACAACCCGGCGTCCCATTCAGGGGAATGCTGTGATATCGGTCACTACTTATACGCTATGGAATCCAAGTAACCTCCCTTACGAGTCCTAAGAATCAAGAACAGAAAACAGCTACGCGCGGGCATACGCGCGCATATACATGAACGCACACATATTATATGCAAGGTAGCGCACGCAAAAGCAGCCTGGGTTCTGTTGCAGGGTGTAAATACAGAAATAAATTAACAAACACAAAAAAGCACCCGGCCTTCCGTTTGCAAGCGGCATTGCGTTAGTTTGACTGCTTGTAACTGCTGAACAAAGATGGCACACTAGTCGACTGTTTGGTATATCATCCTCACCAGATCCTAACCACATTAGTTGATTTTATGATTACATTAAGCGACCATCTCTAGCCTCTTCTGCAAGATGGCTTACTCAATACCGAAAAGAGTGGAAATTGTAAAAGTATATTTGAAAACGGGTTTTGTGAAGCAAACGCTTGAAGTATTTAAAGTCAAGTTTCCGGATAAATGCTTACCGGTAAAGAAAACGATAAAACTGTTGTTTAAGAAGTGGTGAGCTACAGAGTCAATGCACAATGCCCCCGCCCCGCCAAATGAGACCCTACAGTTTGAAAGCCTGAAGTTATTCAGGACATTCCCCAAAGGATTACCCGAAATCCAAAGAAACCAACACGTAAACAGTCTCACTTGTGCAGGATGTCATGCCAACGGGTGTTGAAAAGTCTAATGTCGAAACATCCTCTTAGATATTACAGCAATTAAAAATGGCTGACAAGAGCGAACGAGTAAATTTGAATATGTCTGTATTTACACTATGTTTCAAGAGAGGGAGAGCGAGAGAGAGAGAGAAATAAGAAAAGTCAACCCCAGTGCTGGTAGCTACTCAGTTCGACAGGATGAAAGGTAAAGTCGACGGGATTCGAACTCAGAACGTAAAGAATGCCTTCAGCCCGGTATTTTGTCTGATGTCGTAAAGTTTTCGCCTTCTTATTACCTCTCTATAAGGTTCAATATTGATAACACCAATTATTTTGGGGTGACAGGTGGGCTTACTTAAATAGAAGTTATGATGATAGAGTCGTCTATATACATCTATTTATCTAGCTATGTACCTGCTTAAGAAAAGTTTATATACAATGCACGTGTGTATGTGTTATCCATAACCTTTTTTCTTCCCATACCAGTATTTCTTTATTTCTAAGGCAGTGAGTTGGGAGAACCGTTAGCACGCCGGGTAAAATGTTTAGCGATATTTCGTCCGTCTTTACGTTCTGACTTCAAGTTCCACCGAGGACGATTTCGCCTTTCATCTTTTCGGAGTCGATAAAATAAGCACCAGTTGAGCACTGAGGTCAATATACTCGACTAGCCCCCACCCGAACTTGCTGGTAATAAAACCAATATTTATTTATTTCTCTACATCAACTTCTTTTCCTTGCATTCAACTTGGTCCTCATATTCTCTCTTCCCACCTACTTACAGAAACATAATCGATAGCACATGTTTCTTTCCTCTCTTAATACCACTGACTACTTTTTTCCATTTTCTATCGGCCCTCAT
>NC_068981.1:133286791-133287440 GCF_001194135.2 Octopus bimaculoides
CTCATAACTTTTCTATCTGGATTCAATTTAATTCGGAATTTCTTTTTGTCATATAATGGAATATCATATGCTTTTCGGTACCTATATATATATATATATATATATATATATTCACTTATCTTCCCAGCTTTTTAAATATTTCCCTAAAGAATATTATTCAAATTGTTATAAAATAATAGCCTACTTTGCATATTTTTCTTAGTGTCAATATTTTTAAAAAGATTGCTATTCATAATAGATTTCAGTTTCTTAAATCTACGCAAGTAAGTTAACGGCATGAAGTTATAATACATTGATAAAGTATTAACCAAAATAGGCATGAAGAATTTCGTATGATAAACGACCATATGTTATATGGATATAGCTAGATTCTACACAAGTCAAAATTTAAAATAAGTTATGATGTGTGTGTGTGTGTGTGTGTGTGTGTGTGTGTGTGTGTGTGTGTGTGTGTGTGTGTGTGATTACGGGAAAATCGAATGTTAAATGATATGGAAAGAAATAAGAACAAAGAATAAAACTTGCAAGAATTTAAAAATTTAATTCTCCAAATATATATTGTGACCTGGACTTACTTCATTCAAACTAATCCGCCAAACAATAAAATCTTTTATACAAATACAATGGCTAAAAAAGATACAGTGTTTCC
>NC_068981.1:133287774-133293715 GCF_001194135.2 Octopus bimaculoides
TGTGAAAAAGTATTGCATGTCCTTTCATTATACTGGAAAGTTATTCGCAATAAAAATACAATTTTAAGCAAGAAAAAATTATATAAACGACCAATGTAATTTGCAAATTTTTGTTTAAAGAGATATTTTTGGCGCAAAACCTGATTTGTGCAGTGGCGTAGAGAGTTCAATCTGAAGATGTCATTATCTTTTGGCGATCTGGTCAAAAATTGGTTTATTTAAAAGAGAAAGCGCTTATTTGTAAACTTGAGCGTGCTCAGCCTGAAAGGTAGAATAAATTCAGCGGGAAAAATATCTTAGTGACCATGTTTCTAACTGACGGCACGGCTCTTTTGCTGCCTTTTCTTAGAGGTGCAAACATTGATTCCCTATAATCATTTCTAGAATTGAAGGATTTTTATGAATTTGTTTCAAATTTTGGCACAAGGTCAACGATTTCGGGTTGGAGGTAATTCAGTTATATCAACCCCAGTGTTTAACATGTACTTCCTCAAAAAGATGAAAGGCAAAGTCAATCTCATTTGAATTTGAACACAGAACATAAAGACGAACGAAATACCACTAAATATTTTGTCTGGCACGCTAGCGAGTCTGCCACCGCGCTACTTTAGGACTTCTATATATTAAATATCATAATCTATTTCATTAGTTCTGAAACTGACAAATACCAGGAACATTTCGAAAAAAAATGCATTTAACTGTTTTTGTACACCTCCTTATTTACTGAGAAAACAATATAGTGTATGCATGCATACGGTTCTCCTTTCTTCACCATTTTTATCTAGGACAATTTTAAAAGGTTCAAAATCATCTTTGTTGTATTATGTGCGAAAATGTTTACAAAACTCTTTTCAATTAGCCCAGGTTCTTCCCTATGAGAAATATTGAACTGTTGGAAAGTCGTTGTACCACTGAAGACTTAATTTATAATGAGCCTCTTCATGGTAGTCCGACCTGTGAGAAATGGCCACTAAATCTACCGGTTTAAAAGAGGTGCACATGAGATGATGCCGTTCTGGATGCATAATTTAGAGGATAGAAGAGAATGCATTGACCATAGATTCGCTCTGTCAAATCTGGGCTTCGAATTAAAACAATAAATCACATCCATTTCTTCGTCAATATATTGAACTGCAAGAGAAAGAGTCACTCAGAATTTTGAGACAACTATAGCAATAAGTTTTGACTATTCTTAACCTGAGGAATCGTTTCCATTTAGCGAACTGAATTTTTTGGGAGTTACGTATTTTGATTACAAACGCAGGACAGTTTCATTTGCATCATATAAACAATTTTCTATTGCTGGTTTCATAGTAAAGGGCTGATATTTACTTTCCGGAGCCTTCGCTATCTTTGGAGCAAAAGCCATCGATAACATACCTTCTCTTTTCTCGACCTTGGACACTCTTTTCTGCTTGCCTCTAATTGGATAGCTGTCTTTTCAGTTCTGCATCAATATCCCACATCCAGTTACTTTTAGAACGTTCTCTCTTCCGTCTGCCTTGCGAGTTCTAGGTCAGGATGTTTTCATCGATACTTTTGTAAGTTTGCTTTTTTCTAGGTAGGGGTGCTGTCCTCGCACGAACCCATTTTTACCTCTGGGAAGAGGCGGTTCATATTAGACTAGCCTCTATCCTTTGGATTGTCCGGGATGAGAGACACTGCCAATAGTTTGCGCTTCACTAACATGCCTCTCCGAGTCTTTGATCCACAAAAGCTACCACACTGCAACAAGGGCTGGAACTTGGGAAAGGGCTGGTACCAAAACATACATATGCCCTCTTAGGTGAGCCAATTTGCACTTCTATGAACTGAAGTAGCTGGAAGAAATAATGCCATGGGTACAACTTTCAGTGGGTTGATATTCTACGATATTAAAAGTACCCCAATAATCTGAGCATGAACAGATTATTAGGGTACTTTTATAACCTTATAAATAATATCATTCTTGGCCATTTACAGGTTGGATATTCTCTAAATTATTTGACGTCAAATACAACAAATTAAGAATAGCGTTTGTTTTAGTTGCTGTTTAACACCAAGTCAATCCTACTGGAGAAGACACTGCGCGCGCGCGCGCGTGTGTGTGTGTGTCCACCTGGACACATACACACATGAATATCTCCAGTCAGGCGCACACGCACACAACCATACGTATAGACACTCAAACATAGTCTACAGATATACACACACACGCAGATATAAGCTAACGCGCGCACATTTACATAAATGTAGATGTATATATTACTACTAGCTGTCATATCGTGTACCGACTTCTTATCTCTACAGGTTATACTAGTATTTCTGAATGCCCACAGCGCCCTATATTTTTTTCTACTCTAGGCACAAGGCCTGAAATTTTGGGGGAAGAGGCCTTACATATTTTCGAGGCAGATGAAATATTTACTCGTTATGTACTGAGAAAGTTTCAATCACTACTCCAGAGCGAAATCTGTTGCTTTAATAATCAATACCGATAGCACTCAAGTTAATTCTTTCTACAAGTTGTATAAATCCAGGTCATCTCTGATCAAGCAAAATTATAGCAGTAAGTTGTCGATAGAATGATTATGTATGATCCAGATAACTATTGTTCCATAGTTGAGAATCATAATGTATACTCCGCGATACAGCAGGTAATAGTATGCGTTGCAGTCTGATGACAGTTGAAGCATTTACCTTCTCAAGTTTCCACAGTATGTTTTTATAAATGTGAACGGTGGCAGTAATCTGGTGGGGGAGTTCAATGGTAAAGAGAAACGAAAGCAAGAGGAGATACGCTTTTTCAAAATTGATATCCTGTACGAGGAAATTCAGTGAATGACAAACTCAGCGGAGTACCAGACACAAACCACCCTATGGGATTTTAGTTACTCCCATTTGCGTTCGGAATTCAAATCTTGCCAGGATCAATTCTGCCTTACATATTTTCGAGGCAGATGAAATATTTACTCGTTATGTACTGAGAAAATTTCAATCACTATTCCAGAGCGAAATCTGTTGCTTTAATAAAGTCGGTAGAGCATCGGGAAAACTTGCAGTATTTTTTCTGCCTTTTTAAGTTCTAAGTTCAAATGTCATTGAAGTCAATATTTTCATTAATCATTTTTGAATGATGTGTTTATATCTTTGTAAATTGGCGGTTCGTTAAAAAGAAACCGACAGTATGACTGTTGAATTTAAAGTAAATATTGGAGTCGATTCTTTCCACGAACCTATTGAAAGCCATGCCTCAGCATGGCTGTAGTTCAAAAACCGAAACAAGTAAAACAGAAATATCTTATTTCTAGTTATGTATACAAAACCCATACTACGATAGAAATGCGATCCTTAGATCAATATTTCAATTTCACAGATAACGTTGCATTGCACCAAACGAACACAACTCAAGTATACGCAGATTTTAGGTTTTGAATAGAACAATACAGAGAATGGGAAATGATGATGACGACGATGATGACAACGACGAGAGTTAAAAACGACAATAGAAATAAAGAGGTTGATTAAACGATCAAGACAACAACGAAGAAGAAGACAACGATAATGAAAACTACGATAAAGATATCAACGTTAAAGGTCACAGCAACGACGACGAAGAGGGTGACTAAAAAATAAAAAACGAACGGATGAAAGGCAATGTTGAGCTTCGTGGAATTTGAGCTCAGAACGTAAACACGACCGAAATGCAGCTCAGCATTTTACACGACGTGCTAACGATTCGGCCGGCTCGTCGAATAATAAGAATAGAGAAGGACCCTCTTTGGTCATGAAAAACCATGGGATTGAACATAGAAAGTTCCCTTCCGAAGCAGAAGTCCAGGACAGATTGTTCGTGGAAAACCAGCAGTCACCAACATATACCAGCCTCCTCTCTCCACGCCACTAATGTTATCTTAGGGAAAGGCAAAGGCCAATATAGTTTGGCACCAGTGACGTCTTAACTCATTTCTACCACTGGGTGAACTGGAGCAACGTGAAATAAAGTGTCTTGCTCAAGAAAATAACACACAGCCCGGTCCGGGAATCGAACTCACAACCTCATAATTGTGAGCCCGACACTCTAGCCACTGAGTCAAAAATAACAATAAGAAAATAAGTAATAGAATTATGCGATCCCAGCATCCATGTGTTCGGACACAATGGTGTGTATTCTCTCAAGTACAACATTTAAAATATCAATAACTACTTAGATTTTCCGGTTGTGGATGTAAAGCTCATATTACAACAGGATTCAGTCCTTAGATCAAGGTCATAATACATTGATCTAAGGATGTACCCCGCATGATTCACGCGAAGGAAACCCGTACTTAATAACGTTACCACAACAACAAAAATCCAATGTTAGAATGTGTCAATGCACTCAATCACTCGTTCATTCATTCACTCATTCACATTGATCTCAACCAAAGCTTCCAATAATATAATTATGTTTATTGATCGAACCACAAACATTGTTGTTTGTTATGCTCTCACTCAACAGGTTATAAATCCCTAATTATTTTAACACACGATTAGGTATTCATATTACTTTAGAGAATTAATTCACTTACATTCTCTCCTATGTATTTCTTAATACAAATTTCTTAATATATCAAAACATCATTGCTGCTGCTGCTGCTGCTGCTACTGCTGTTGTTGTTGTTGTTGGTGGTGTTGTTGTTGTTGTTATTAATAATAAGGTGGTGAGCTGGCAGAATCGTTAGCGCGCTGGGCAAAGTGCTTAGCGGTATTTCGTCCGTCTTTACGTTCTGAGTTCAAATTCCGCCGAGGTCGACTTTGCTTTCATCCTTTCGGGTTCGATAAATTATGTACCAGTCAAGCACTGGGGTTGAAGTGATCAACTTACCCACTCTCCACAAATTCCAAGCCTTGTGCCTATATTACAAAGGATTATCATCATCATTATTGCTGGCAGAATCGTTAGCACGCGGGCAAAATGCTTAGCGGCATTTCCTCTCTTCTCTCCCTTCTTACGTTCTGAGTTCAAATTATGTTGACGTCGACTTTGTCTTTAACCCTTTCTGGATCGATAAATTAAATACCAGTGAAACACTGGGGTCAATGTAATCGACTACCCACTTTATCCACAATTTCAAGCCTTGTTGCCTACCGTAGAAAGGATTGTGAGGAAGTGAGCTGGCAGAATCGTTAGCGTTTCTGGCAAAATGCTTAGCGGCATCTTTTACGACTGAGGTCTACTTTGCCTTCCGTCCATTCAAGGTTGATGTGATCGATTTGCATCCTCTCCTCGAGATTGCTGGCACTGTACCTATAATAAAAAGAACTACTACTACTACTACTACTACTACTACTACTACTACTACTACTACTACTACTACTACTACCACCAAAAATATCATCACCACCACCATCATCATCATTATTATTATTATTATTATTATTATTATCATTATTATTATTATTATTATTATTAATAGTAGTAATAGCAGCAGCAGCAGCAGCAGCAGTTTAGTTTCCGTGTAGTCTTGGTCTTTGGTCTTCAATTTTGTACTATTTTATTGCAGATATTTCCAGTAAAATAGATATTTCCGGAATAATATCACTTATCCCCTCCCTCACTTCCTTTTAAAACAACCCTAATGTTGTTGCTCAGCCTCTCATTAGCCTCAGCACCCTTCATGCCAACCGTTACTCACAGGTTTTCACACTATGCCTACAATGTCTCCTTCGGCTGGGTCCTTGGGACTATATTATTATGTGAAATTTTAGCTTCTCTGTCTAGTAAGCCACGCGATCTCATTGACTCGTTTCAACTTGCAGTGTGTAAGGGATAAAACGGACGTTTTAAAGTTTGTGTATGGAGATCACAACGCATGATAAGCGCCCACTTGTCTCATTATATAACAAAATTACATTTCCACCACTATTTTCTCATTTATACATTTTCATTGGTCAAGATATATATATATATATATATATA
>NC_068981.1:133296677-133299218 GCF_001194135.2 Octopus bimaculoides
TCTGAGTGCGAAAAACACCGAAGTCAACTTTTGTCTTTCATTCCTCCGGACCCCACTCTCGACTCGTCGCCTTTTAACGGAGTGGTGCGCCCAAAGAGTGGCAGCTAGAGGGAGGCAGCGGCTCCAGCTCTTGGCTGGTACTCATTTACAGGGGAGTGGACTGGAGCAACAAAAAATGAAGAACCGCCTGATCATGGAATTGAACGTTCGACGTTGTCTTTCATCTTTATATTTTACTTGTTTCAGTCATTAGACTGCGGCTATGCTGGGGCACTGCCTTGAAGGGATTTTGCTTTAGTCGAACGAAATGACACCAGTGCTTATTATTCTTTGTGTGAAGCCTGATAGTTATGCTGTAGTTCTCTTTTACCTAACAACTGTTTTCAAGTGGTTTTGGAGCAAAATACAGACACACACGCACCACACACACTTGCATCCTTTACACATACGCATGCACACACACAGGCACACACACACACGCCCCTACACATACACATACACATGCACACACACAGGCACACACACAGACACACACACACGTGCATACATGTATATATATATACACATATACACACACATTTATACATACATAGATACGACAAGCTTCTTTCAGTTTCCGTCTACCAAATCTATTTACAGGACTTTGGTCGACACGAGGCGATATTAGAAAGCATAGACCAAAGTTTCATGTATTGGCACTGAACTTGGAACCATGTAGCTGGAAAGTACGCTTTTTTTACAACACATCCACTCACAATGTGTGTGTGTGTATTTCATACATGTGTTTCTGCATTTTATGAGCGTGAAGGTCTTGTAGCTAAGGGTTTGGGATAACGATTGTTGTTAGATTGTGGGTCAAATTTCCCACAACGAAAGCGCTAACAAACACATAAGAAAACTTCCTTCCAAAAGGTTCAAATCACTCTGTTATTCTCAGAATATTTTAAATAGCTAATAATTTTTAAGAAAACCTTTCTTTAAATATTATGCCTGAAGGAAATATTTTGTACAAAATATTTTAAATACGCACAAATTCAATGAAAATGAGTAGTAAAGACGAGAATCATGCGGTTATCACAGAAAGCACCTCTTACGGACTTGACTTACAGTCGACATAGTAATCCAATAGAAACAAGAGCACTTAGAGAGCGCAAACGTCCGCCGAGGCAACACCAACAACCTCTCAACGATTAGCCAAAGATGATATTTAAAATGAGAAAGCCTGAAATAAACTCAAGTGCTCTCACAAACGAGAATACTGAGAACGAACACGACCGCTCTCAAAAATTAAGTTAAAAATCTGGAAAAATAATCCAGAAACCTTGTTCGGTACCTGATCGATCTCAATGATAGTCATGGAATGTGAAGGTGGTTGTAAAAAATTTAGTAACAGTAATAATTAGTTTATCCTTATCTAATACAAGCCAAAGTTAACAAATTCATCATTCAAAATAGTTACAGCCTAAAGGGAGATAATTGAGAAAGACTTGGAAGTTAACGTAAGATCATAATCATGTAAAGTAAAATGAATATAACAAATAATCCATAATCCTTGTCCGGTACCAGATCGATCCCGAAATCTAATCAGTCCGTGCCAGTCACGAGGCCAAACATCCCTGAAAGTTTCATCCGAATCCATCCAGCGGTTCTTGAGATATCTTGTCCACGAACAAACAAACCATCAAACAAACACGACTGAAAACAATACCTCTGCCTTCGCTAAGGTGGAGGTAATAAATGTAATATAGAGTGTCCAGGTAACTGAAAATCAGAAAGATCAGATTAATGAAATTATTGCATGAGGAGTACATAAAAACCATAAAGTCAGCGGGTATGAGAGGTAAATATATATTTATTTAACCACGTAACTTGCATAGGATAGCGACTGTTGCACAATCTTCTGCATTATTTCAGTATGGAAGAAATGATGAGTATTTATTTACATTAATATGTATGCTCAGTATTACATAATACAATTGTATATTTAAAAATCAATTCAAATAAAGGAAGCTAACTCACCAGACCACCGGAACATCATGGGTACACCAAAGCATTAATTAGTGAATATAAAATTATGTTATATAAATCTGAGCATCATATTAATGCAAGCACGTACGCATAATTTCTTGTATACTGAAATAAATAATGCAAGACGAAATCTGCGAAAGAGCTGTAATCCTATGGAAGTCACACGTTTAAATAAATATATATTCACTTCTCATACTTCCTGAGTTTATGGTTACATACATATATTTTTCTTTGTTCGCCCTTTCAAAGCCTAGCTAGTTTCTATGGCGTATGTGTTCCCCCCAGCTGGACGGGACGCCAGTCCATCGCAGTGTTACTCAAGAAACAGGAAGAAAGAGTGAGAGAAAGTTGAGGCGAAAGAGTACAACAGGGGCCACCACAACCCCCTGCCGGAGCCTCGTGGAGCTTAGGTGCTTTCGCTCAAGTAACACTCACAAGGCCCGACCGCGAGTCCGGTGCCCTAACCACTGGGCCATTGCACCTCCACACATACATACATACATACATATATAT
>NC_068981.1:133299553-133302551 GCF_001194135.2 Octopus bimaculoides
TATACACTTACATATTTGTTAGAAATTTTGAGGAAATAAGTTGTGGCCAAATGTGGACTGCTCTTGAGTGTCATATCGAGTTAACATCTAATCGAAGATGAAGTGTCTTTTCAGTGATACATGTAAGCTTAATCTATGCATTTCCATCTTCAACTTCATTTACCTTATCAAAATAGCAAGAAACATTTCCTGGAGAATTAAATTTTTAAAACTCATGCACACGCACATACCTACACATACACGAGCATACACTTATATATGTGCATGTTATTATTACGCTTTATTTAAGGCGGCGAGCTGGCAGAACGTTATCATGCCTGGGAAGATGCTTAGCAGTATTTCACCCGTCCTTACGTTCTGAGTTCAAATTCCGCCGAGATCGACTTTGCCTTTCATCCTTTCTGGGGTCGATAAATGAAATACCAGTGAAATACTGGCGTCGATGCAATCGACTAATTT
The DNA here is from genome assembly GCF_001194135.2 of Octopus bimaculoides. NCBI lineage: Eukaryota > Metazoa > Mollusca > Cephalopoda > Octopoda > Octopodidae > Octopus > Octopus bimaculoides. The sequence goes on from NC_068981.1 coordinate 133,300,013, forward strand.
TCTTGAGGAGAAAGGATTATTACGCTTTATTTCTAGATTTCATTTCAATGTAGAAAGAGTCAGTTTCTAAACTAGATCCAAGGTTGCTTCATCAAATTTTCAATTGCATTATCAGTGTAGTTATGCATATTTGTGTGTTTGTGTGCAAGTATTTGGAACCAGTGCATGTACAAACCTGTATGCTTTGTTTTATATAAGTTTGCTCTTACACATAGTTGCACCTCTAGATATGTGCCTATGTACTTACATGGAAAACAGTTCCATTGATGGCTTGTATCTGTAGGTAATCTAATTAGCTTTCTCCTCTCTGGTTTTAAGAATATTAAATTCCTCAAGATTGGTGCTAAGGCAATTTGTTATATGCATCCGTGTGCTTCAATAATTACGGATATGAATCTGAACTTCAAATCTGGGTGATGTAGCTGTAAATTTCTCAGCAGTTCAGCGTAGTTATTTTCTTATTCACTGATCTTTAACTTTATCTTAACATTAACTGGACAAGATTAATATCTACAACTGTACACAAAATCACACAAATCACAAATCTATATAGAATGGTCATGATCTCTATGACACTGGTATTCTTATGCCTTTCGTCTCCAGGTTATCCTTCCGACGGATCTCATTGTGCAGTGTTTTCGCCGCAATATCATCGGCAGATAAAAATGTGATGACATTTTCGGAAAGCTGTTTATGATGTGAGTGATGTCTTCGGTGTTAACGCCACAGAATCTGCATCCGTTATCACATGCCTCTGCTTTCCTGCATCTTTATACCTTTTGCACATCAAGCATGTAATTGCTGTCTCCTGTTTTTGACATGTATGTATGCATCTCTCTCTCTCTCTCTCTCTCTCTCTCTTTCTTTCTCTCTCTCTCTCTCTCTGTCTCTCTCTCTCTTTGTCCCTCTCTCTCTTTGTCTCTCTCTCTCTCTCTCCCTCCCTCTCTCTCTCTCTCTCTCTATCTATCTATTTGTTTGTCTATCTGTCTGTCTATTTATCTCTCTCCTTGTAAGTTTGATCTACTAATACATAAATATCTATATTTTTATACTTAAATATTTATCGTCTGGAAATCTCAAGTCTTTGTTTTCTTTCTAATTTCACGCATACAAACACACACACACACACAGACACACACGCACGTACAAACACACACATATATTGTATATCAAAACCAAGCTTTTACATTTAATTTGTTTTTCCGCATAATTACCTCCATATCAGCTAACCTGGATTCCTCTTATAGCAACTCATTACCAGGCCGAATTGGTCCCTCGTAAAGAGATCGGAGTCTAAGTTAGAATTATTTGAGCGCTACTAAGTATTTTCTATAATGAGAATCTCTGGATCTCATCTGTAGACTATATATATATATATATATATATATATATATATACACATACATTCACACACTCATACACACACACACGCACGCACACGCACACACACACACTCACACATATATATCTACATATGTATGTATGTATGTATGTATGTATATATGGTGAACTGGAAAATTCATTACAGCGTCAAATAGAATACCGTGCAGTATTCGTTCAGGCTGTTTGCGTTATGAGCCCAAATCGTTAACCTTATCTCTCATCCTTTCTGGGTCGATAAATAAAATACGAATCAAATACAAAAGGCGTTTCTTTTCTCTTTATCTTTCTTCCAGTGTGTGTATGTGCGGCGCGTGCGTGGGTGTCTTTTCTTGGGAAGATTGGCCGTGGTCAAGCATATAGAGGGCAGCGCCTCAAAATTCGCTAATATTTAGTAGGTGTCCAAAATAAGGCAGTATAGCTTACGTACCTGTAGATCACATGCATCAAAGGAGCTCTGTAGATCACATGCATCAAAGGAGCTATTATATACAATTTTGTTTTATGCTTTATTGTCAGGAGGGACGGCAGTACTTATAACAAATAACAATTCACAAAGCCTCTGCGATTGCTGCAAAAGAGGAAAGTATTCTCAAGCCGGAATGCTTACAAAAGAGTGGACTCTGCTAAGGGCACTCAACAAGACAGTAGGACAGAGATGAAGGATCCCACATATCTGTAACAGAATGTAGGTGATTTATGAAGTGGAAGTAATGGACAGGGGGTAAATATAATGGAATGTTGGACAACACCAGATTTAAAAGAATCTGGTGTCGGACAGAAGAAGAAAGAGGAAGGTTAGTGATAGAGAGTGGAAAAGAGAGGGGGAGAGAAAGCTCTGTCTACAAGCCGTTTACTCGAGTAATCTAGTTAGAAATTTCCGATCCAGTAAGGACCAGCAGGAGCATATATTTTAGCAACTGATGTTTGCGTTTGAGATGTACACGCAATATTTATTTGCGCGCCTGCTTGCTGTATGCACAAATATTCAAATGCATAAAGTCATACAATTTATTAGCAAAGAAACCAATAGATGCATTTATATTAATATTCATAATTCGACGATTTATACTCATACACACACACAAGACATGCATGCACACACACACACACACACACACACACACACACACACACACACACACACACACACACACAC
>NC_068981.1:133302905-133310043 GCF_001194135.2 Octopus bimaculoides
TCTCTCTCTCTCTCTCTCTCTCTCTCTCTCTCTCTCTCTCTCTCTCTCTCTCTCTCTCTTTCTCTCTCTCTCTCTTTCCCCCTCTCTCTCTCTCAGTATGTGTGTGTGTGTATGTGTGCACATACGTACGTACATACATGATACATACATACATTAATGTTTGTGGGTATGTGTGTATATGTGCGTGTATGTATGTGTGTGTGTGTGTGTGTGTATGAATGCATGTATGTATGTATGCATTTGTATGTATGCGAGTGTGTGTGTGTATGAATTTTCTTATAGTATTTCTTGAATATTGCTGTATGTGGCACTTATCTGGAAATACGATCAGAAAAAAGTTACTAAAATTAGTCTCCTGATGGTTTCTCAGCTTAGGTGTCATAGTTCCGAATCACAATAGTACAACAGAGGAATTTCCGATGGCCTCAGGCAGAATATATGATATTTCTTGATATCCACTAGATATGGAAATGAACGCGCGGCAAAATGTAACCGATAATATTTGCGAAGATCTGATGTAAGTTTTTTTTTTCTTAGATGTAGTGCATCTGAGCACTGTACAAAGCAATTTCTTTCATATTATAGATAGATAGATAGATAGATAGATAGATAGATAGATAGATAGATAGATAGATAGATGTGAGGGATAGTGGTGTTTGCGTGTTTGTGTGTGCATATATGTATATAAAAATCAATATACATCTATACACATGCATATATGTATGTATAATATATATATATGTATACACACACACATACATATATATATATGTGTGTGTGTGTGTTTGTGTGTGTGTATACATGCATAGATAGATAGATAGATAGATAGATAGATAGATAGATAGATAGATAGATAGATAGATAGATAATATAGTCCATACACACATATTGTTATACCGCAACAAAATATATCAGGTCATCCCAAAAGTTTTGTCTGAATTTTGAATAAAAAAAACAAATGATCAAATGTTATATTTAATTGAAATTTAATCATCAATGTACTTTCCCTAATTATCTATGACTTCTTTCCATCTATTTACAAGCTTTTTAATCCCATCAATGTAAAATTCGTTTGGTTTCAAAGCGAAGAACTCTGAAATGTCAGTTTCGACCTCCTCCTAGCTTGCGAAAGTTATGTCCCGCAAATGATTCTGTAAACTACGAAACAAATGGTAGTCTGAAGGAGTAAGGTTAGGAGAATAAGGTCGATGAGGAATTTTTTCCCAACCAAGCTCTTCGATCTTCTGTGATGTCATCTTTGCAGTGTAGGGTCACGCATTGTCCTCATGAAACATCACTCCTTTTCGAGTCACTAAAGCGGGTCTTTTTTTCTTCAAAGCTTAGTTCAAACGCTCGAATTGCTAACAGTAGACTTGAGCATTGATTGTTGCATTAGGTGGTAATAATTCAAAGTGAAATACTTCACTTTGCAATCCCACCAGATAGAGAGAAGAACCTTTTTCCCGTGAAGTTACCTTTTCGGTTGTGGTTGAGTTTTTTTCCCGTTTACCAAGTCACTGTTTACGAAATTTAACATTTCGATAGAAGATCCACTTTTCGTCACCTGTCACAAGTCTATCCAAAAAGGGTGAAATGAGTTCGCGAGAATGGAGAGAAGAGCAGATGTCAACTCGGGATTTGTGGTTGCTTTCGAACAATTCATGAGGCACCCATTTTCCAAGTTTAGGAAGCTTTCTAAGTTGTTGAAGACGACGATGAACAGTTGTATGGTTTGAACTAAGCTTTATTGCCAATTCTTCAACTGATAATGCAGGATTTTCTTCAAGTAATGCCTCAAGGAGCTTATCATCAAACTCAACTGGATGTCCTGTTTGATCTTCATCTTCAAGGCTGAAATCTCCACTTCTGAATTTTGCAAACCATCTTCTGCCAGTTCTTTTATTCAGGCATTCTTTCCCATAAACTGAGTGTATGTTTCGAGTCGCTTCGGCTGCAGAGTTTCCTTTTTTGTACTCATAAAGCATTATGTGCCTTAAATGCTCTTTGGATACTTCCATGTTAGAAAGGGTTTTAATCAAAGAAATTTTAATTCTATTATTCTGTAAAATAATATTTAATTAGTTTAAATGTACACAAATGCATAAAAATTATTTTTAATTCCATTAGACATTCTAAAATACTATTAAATTTCATTCAATTCTAAAAAAGGTAAAATCGGACAGAACTTATGGGATGACCTGATATTTTATGTAGTGTAAATTTAACTTTCGATTTACAAATGTAATTTTCTGCGTAGTTTTAAATGCTTTGCATATCACATACATTATAGCACTCGCACGTATCAGCTGCACACTCATATATATTGCATACATGCATGCAAGAATACATACATATGTATGTGTTCATACATAAATACATATCAAATTATTAAAACATGATCATATTTTGTAAAGTATTTTACATATTTTGATCTTATATTCATCGCTCTGTCTAATACCGGTCCATTTACTTACAAATCATTGCCATTTATACAACAATAACTCCTAGTTATATTGCACAGTGAGACTACTATAATCTTTATTCATATCTTGTCAATATGATATTATCTATCGTAATAATTGAAATGTAAGCCGCTTGTCCTGTCACGTCTGGTAATGTTACACCAAGTAAATGATACAATAATCCTCTTTCAATCCCAGTGATGGATTCTTAGCTGAAGGCCATTCTTATACATTGTTTTCGCTGATGGATGTCTCCGAGCAGTATTCAGTAGAGACGCCTTCTCATATAAACAGATAAAATTTACACGGAAATCATCAGTAGAGCAAACGATAATGGCGAATTGCATTCTAATATATTTCTCATAAATATAGAACCGTAGTAATTCTTTCATTGAAAATGCAGTATACAACCAACTGAATAAATATATATAAGACTAACATATTAAAGCAAATTTTAACGTTTATATGTATTTCAAAATAGATTATTCGTAATTCTTAATATAAGAATTGCACGCTTATACATACAGAAAGCAATACAAATAGAGTTACAATAACTCATATAGTTTTAAGACACGCACACGCACACACACTTGCACATATATGTATGTACATATGTATGTATATGCATATTTTATGTATACGTATAAGTATACACACATACACACGCATATATATATATATATGAAGGTATATATATCTATACATAGAAGTATATATGTGTGCGTGTGTGTAAGTATACATATATATGGATAGATGAATATACACATGCAGACAATGCACACAAACAAAAACGCATGTATACATACGCATTACAACTGTTTTATTATTATGCTATCATGTATTATGAAATGTATTGATGCATATCACTTTATCCGATTTACAGAAAACTTCAATAATGGTTGTACATATAAGCACTAAGTCGACGGTTATAGACAGATGCTTAGTTATTTATGAAATCCCTACACAGGATTGAAACCGATGTAGCTGATTCCTCTTATATGTGTCCACAGAGAGTTGTTTATATCTGTTGTCTATGTTAATTCAATTTAATTCATGTTCATGGAGTTGGCTGAAATCTCACATTTCTGCTATAGTACATTTCTATCAAGTTCGCATTCTATGCTGCACTGGGGCAAAAAAAAAGAGCTATCAAAAATGTTTTAACGCATAGCTGTATGCATGTTGTTTATCGAATGCGGTCTCGGAGGATCGACAAAGGGAGATGTTGCCTTTCAATATGTAAATTAGCCTCCCAGTGCTGCAGCATGTATTGTGAAGTTATACTACATTTCATACATTTGAAATAGTCCTATTCATAGAAATAAATAAATTAAAATAAACATATAACAATGATGGGTGATGTAATAGAAATAATGTACCCAGATCAGACAATATACGAGGGGTGTTCATTAAAGATTTCCCCTGATCCACTTCTGGTTATTGCAGGAAACGGAACTTGTACAAGTATAATTATGTATTCTCTACATGTCACATTGCAAAATGCAACATTCCACTAGTATTGGTTTGTCTTTTACGGCTGCTGAAGTGGATTAAGGTGTTATAATGGAGGCAGTTGAATGCACATCAATGATCAGGTTCTTATACTTGAAAGAGATCCGGTTCTTATACTTCGATGAGATAAAAGAAGTTTATGGTGATGATGCACGATCGTACGACGTAATCAAGCACTGGCATCGCCAGTTCAAATGTGGTCGAAAATCGGTGGAAACTGCTGCTATTTCTGGACGACAACATTCCGCCACTGATGTCGACACAATACATAAAATGGAAGTCGCCATTTTGGAGGATCACCGCATAACTATTCGGCAACTAGCCCAAGAATTGAAGATAAGTGTTGATTCCGTGGGAAAAAAAAAATCATTTACGACCATTTGAACATGCAGAAGTTGTCTGCACGATGGATTCTCCGAATGCTCACACATTTTCAGAAGCAGGAACGAGTCAATTGTTCCCAGGTTCTTTTGGCAAAAAAAAAACGAATGAAACTTTTACGTCAGACTTATCACACATGGGTCCATCACTATGATCCTGAGACTAGAGTCCACTCGAAGCAATAGAAACATAGTAACTCCAAAGAAGGTTCGTGTCCAACCGTCAGCAGGCAATTTGATGTTCACAGTCTTTTGAGACCAGCACAGAGTAATGATGATGTATTTTCTGGCAAAGGGCACCACAATTTACGGGGCATGTTAAACTTCTCTGCGACAGAAATTGCGGTACGCCATCAAAGCAGAGAAGTGTAGCATGCTGTCCAAAGTAGTCCACCTCCTTCAAGACAACGCCCCAGTTCACAATGCGCATGTTGCCCGGATGCACGCACTCTCCCGAGGCTATGAAATCTTTTCTCATCTCCCTTACTCTCTCGACCTCGCACCATCTGACTTCCACCTCTTTCCATGAAGTCCTTTTTGAAGGGGAAGCATTTTCGGATGATGATGAACTTATTTCCGAGGTAAAGTCTTGGCTCCAGACGCAACCTACCGACTTCTAAAGACGAGTTCTTCACATAGAAGTGTGTCACCATTGGTGGAGGCTATGTAAAGAAGGACTAATAATTATGCCAAGTTTCGTTCATCCCAGTCCTTGGGAAGAGAGTCAGGGGAATTCTTTATTTAGGAAATTAAACATTATATACTTGCTTAATCATTAATTGAGCACTGTGGCACAGTGGAAACTTTCTTGGACCATAACTCAGAATCCGGTAGAGAGAAAACACAAGAAGTGGTTGTTATTGGGTTGGTGCATAATTATTGCGGCTTTTTTTCAACAAAATTTTCTTCAACAAAAACAATAACAATATTTAACAAAGACATCTTTAATGACGGTCTGACCATCTGCCAAGTAAATGGGAAGCAGTAATTGAAGTAGATGGTGAATATGCTCCGGAATAATCATTTTAAAATGTTTTTGTTACATGTTGTTATTGTTTTTGTTGAATACATTTTTTTTTTTTTTTTTTTTTTGAAAGAAAGCCGCAATAATTATGCACCAACCCAATAATTGTTATATTAAACATCAATAATTAAGTTGTATACAACAAACATACCGACCGTATAGCCGTCGGTAGAATTTGCATAATGCAACAGAAGTTTAAACAGCGTCGAGGGGGTCGCAAAATAGATGGGTTATACCACAACACAAGCATTGTAGAGAGCAGGTACAACAATAGGAATTTTCACTTAGTATATAAGATGTTAATAAAGTATGTGGCATAGTGATTAAGCAACTAGACACTCGATCATTAAGTAGTGGGTTCGATACTCTATCAAAGAGGCGCATTGTGTCTTCGGACTCAGCACGTCAGTTCACATTACTCTAGCTAGCTCAGGTAGTTACACTTTTTAAAAAAAAAACATTGTGCAACGGTAATTTTGACTGACATCATTATCAAGTGCACTTGTATCTTATTGAAGATGAAACTTTAAGCAGTCCATTTTGATTGAACCAAATTCAACGAAAATAATTCAAATATGTATATATATATACTAATAGAAAAATAAGCTTTTTGTATACTGTGTATACACCACAATTATTCCGAGAAGGATAAAAGTTGGGTGCAGAAATAAAATACAAGATCTTTCCCAGTAATATCACCAACGATCTCTTGTTATCCTCATGAAGTTCAGTAAAACATTAAGATGATATAAAATATAGTTAATGTATCATTAAGACAATACTTAACTAATGATTCTTTCTGCAAGAGGCACAAAACCTGAATTTTGCGGGGTGTGGGACTAGTCGAATACATCCATTCCAATGTTTTCTTGGTACTTATTTTACCAACCCCGAAAGTATGAAAGGCAAATTGGATTTCAGCGGAATTTACACTCAGAATGTAAAGACGGACGAACTGCCGCTAAGCATTTTGTCCGGCATTCTAACAATTCTGCAAGCTTGTCTTATTCTTAACTAAAGATAAGCTAACGCTGGTCAACATGGTAGTTCTAATAATGCATTAGTGGAAGGCGGCAAGCCGGCAGAATAGTTAGTACATCGGGGAAACTGCTTAGCAGCAGTTTCTCCAGACCCTACGTTTTGAATTCTAATTTCACGAAGGTAGACTTTGCCTTTCATGTTTTTCGGTGTCGATAAAATGATCACCACTTGAATATCGATGGTATCGAATATACTCCTCCTCTAAAACTGCTGATCTCATACCAAATTTTGAAACCAATAGTACAACGTTAGTGGGCGAAATATAAAAATTTCCCTGGAGAAAAGACTATAGCAAATACGTTTTATTGTAGACGCAGTTAAAGTACATCTCCCATCGAAATTAATTAGTGTGTCCATACAGTAAAAATCACTTCCCGTGTGTAACAGTGAGGTGAAAATCGCTTAATTACATATGGGAAACTATCTGTTCCACCAAACAATTAGTGGACAAAAACGTTGTCTCTAGAAACGTTTCGAATTTGAAAACAAGAAAGGAAGAAAACTCCAATAAATTAATTGAAATTTTGTAAAAAACATAGAAAATCCAGTGTTTATGTCTACATCTCAGAGCAATTTCCAATATTTTTATACAGTGAGGTGAAAATCGCTCAGTTACATATGGGAAACTATCTGTTCCACCAATCAATTAGTGGACAACAACAGTGTCTCTAGAAACGTTTCAAATTTGAAAACAAGAAGGGAAGATAACTTCAATAAAT
>NC_068981.1:133310053-133324540 GCF_001194135.2 Octopus bimaculoides
TTCGAATTTGAAAACAAGAAAGGAAGAAAACTCCAATAAATTAATTGAAATTTTGTAAAAAACATAGAAAATCCAGTGTTTATGTCTACATCTCAGAGCAATTTCCAATATTTTTATACAGTGAGGTGAAAATCGCTCAGTTACATATGGGAAACTATCTGTTCCACCAATCAATTAGTGGACAACAACAGTGTCTCTAGAAACGTTTCGAATTTGAAAACAAGAAGGGAAGATAACTTCAATAAATTTAATTAACATTTGGAAAAACAGAAAATTCAATGTTTATGTCCATGTCTAAGAGCGATTTCCAGTATTATTATTATTGGCCTCATTAAAGTGGCAAGCTGGCAGGATCGTTAGGACGCATAAGGAAAAAATGCATAACGGCATTTCGTCCGTCTTTACGCTCTGAGTTCAAACTCCGTAAATGTCAATTTTGCATTTCATCCTTTTGAGGTTGATAAAATAAATACCAGTCACATACTGGTGTCGATAAAATCGGCTTCCTCTTTCCCCTAACATTTCGGGCCTTATGCCTATATTAGAAAGTATTATTATTATCCTTACTAATTTTCTATTAACAAAAACGGTGAGCTGGCAGAATCGTTGGCAAGTTGGATAAAAGTGCTTGGTGCAGTTCTTCCTGTTCATTACATTCTGAGTTCAAACCCCGTCGAGGTTGATATTGCCATTCACCCTTTCGGGGACGATAAATTAAGTACCTTTTCAAAAATTTCTGACCTTGTACTTGTAGTAGAAAGCATTGTTATTATTAAAGTGACAAGATGGCTAAATCATTAACACGTCGAAAAAATGCCTGGCAGCATTTCTTCTGACTTATTACGATATTCTGAGTTCACATTCCACCGAGTTCAACTTTGCTTTTCTCATTTCGGGGTTGATAAAATAAAGGACTAGAGAATACGGGGGTTGGCGTAATCGACTTGTCCCCTCCTCTCAATACTGCTAACCTTATGCCAAAAATAGAAAGACTTATTAATCTGTTTATCAATCACAACCAGAGACACATCTCATTTCTCTGTAAATTTCTCCGTGATGCATAAATATTATATAAATATGTTTCATTGCTGTTGATTTATTTCAACGGCATTATTGTACTTGCTTTACTACCATCTTGAACCAAATCTACCTCGACAGAGCAGATCTACAATCGAAGTCTTTCTAACCATGATTATACTACTCACGTTTACCAGGCACATTTACCACAACTACAACCACATTATACAATGATTTCGTTGTTTTTAAGATGATACGGGGATCTTTTCCCTTTGGCCGGCATATTTAAAAAATAATTTTTTGTATCTAAACACTTTCAAAATTCGTATACTAGTAGAATGTGTCACATAAAACATCATTTACTCTTGGCGTTTTTGAGAAAATTGTATATTTTCGAAGTTATTTCGTGTTAAAGTTATCGTATTTCGGTAATTTCAACCAATCAATGACGTCTATTGAGGTGAAAACAATTACTGCTGTTGTTTGTCAACAACAACTTCCCCCAAAACATTGATCAGCGCGGGGATAGCGTCTACATGTCCAAGTTGACGTCCAGTGGGACTGAACCCGAATAAAATGACTTCAAAGCTAGCTTCTTTGTTACACAGCCATATGGATAACTTGATAAAATATCTAAGAAATCTAAGAAAACAGCGGATTCCATAAAAACTGTATAAACTCGGAACGCCCGCCACCAACACCATTGCACTAACTAGAACTTCCATCCAACAATCAAAATCATTGATGTTATTCCGCAGTGTAACATTGTTTTATTGAACAAGCTGGAAAGTTCCTCTTATGGTAGAATAACATAAAATATAGCCATAATTTATTGATTAGGTCATTGAATCAGTGATGCTGGTCATAATTTGGTTCAAATAGGCAGATATCCGTTAGGCATGAATGCGTTCCACAATAATAATTCCAACAGTCACTTTTTGTTGTTTGCGAACAAAACAAAAGAATTTTAGTAAATATCTAAGAAAATTCGTGCGTATTGTCGAGAAACGTACAAAAACAAAATTAACTTCCGATCATTTTGTTTGGAAGAACCATCATTAAATTTTTTGAGTTAGCCAGCATCACATCGTTTGAACACGCCTCTATGCGGTCACTCGACTCGCTAGAAATAGCAGCTAAATTTCCTCAAATTCACAGCCTACCGTCTTACGATAGAGAGCGTAGTTCTAGATATACAATATATAAAAATATAGAGAAAATGATCGGAAACTAGAGACAAAGATTTTTGAAAATTGTAATTTCGTTAGTTGTTGGCGTTATTAATCTCACATCAACTCTAATCGAGCAAACATATGATCAAAAGCTTTCCAACCATAACGAGTACGTCTTTTTAGAGGTAAGCTCTACGACCATGTACATTATCCAATGTAATCTGCGCTTATGTAAGACGATGGAATATGATTTGAGGGAACTTAGGCCTAATATTTCATGAAGGTCGAGTGACCCGATAGGGGATTGAGTTCTAAAAGTTTCGTGCAATTAATTTTACATTTCAAACGATTGAAAAGCAAAGCATTTTTATTGTTTTTATAAGCACTTTATATTTATTACTTGTGGTTCCCACTGGCTATGGCTTTTAATGCGAGATAGATAACCACCCCCTCACAAAACGAATTTTGAATTTGAAATTAAGTAATATGAGGAAGATAATGCATAGAATTTTTCACGAAGTTCTTAAATTTTCTAGTCGGTGATAAATATCTATAGCACCATTTCATTCATTTTAGAAATCTTCAGCATGATTTTAACCTGTAAAAGTCACTGATGAATACGGTGAGTTATAAGTTGTGTTCCATGAAACCTTTAGGTCCAGGTGTGCAATCCTGTTTATCTTATATATGTGAGACATATATTAGACGCTACACACTTCTTACATAAGTATCTCAGTACAAAATGCAGTATAGCCAGCTGGCACTCGCATGCACTTACTGTTTGGTAGCATGTACAATACTTTCGATAATTGGTTTAGGTGTCTGCGAAGTCGTAAGGAAGCATAGACACTCTCTCAGTTTTTTCTCACTAGATCCAGCGGAACATCCTGGGTGTAAACGCTAGAGAGAGCGAGAGAACTGCACCAGCACTTGCATCGTAATCATTACAGCTCAGTTGACTGAAGCAATGTAAAATTAAGTATCTTGCTCAAGTACACGACCCGCTGCCCGGTCAAGGAATTGAATCCACATTTTATGGCCATGAGTTTAATACCCTAAGCATTACGTTACAAACTTCCACATAAGAGCGTCGCCAACTGCTTATCTGGAAGGAAGCGTTTTCCTGATGCATGGCTAGATGGTTTTATAATATCTAAGCCACTGCTTTATCTGCGACGAATTGTAAGAATATACGAAATTGCTGTCACAGGATTCGAGCGTAAACTTTTTTAAAATAAAATTATAGGCACATTCGGTTCTTTAGGTTACATCCCTAATTTCTGTTCTCTGAAAACTGTTCTGCAATTTTTTTCTGGTTCCCTTTGTTTACCAAGCCTGTAGAATGTTGAAAACAGGTATCTATACCAGTAGCTTTATCAAATGAGATTTAGCAGAACAGACTGCACTCGAAATTTTTCGATCGTCATTGAGCTCCACGAAGTTGTTGTTTACAGGAATCTGTGAGGGTATTTCTGTTGCGTTATCACTGATCTTTCAGAGTTCAACATTGATTTAGTGTGATCAGTTGTTCATCCCATTAGTATTTGAGAATAAATAAAAGACAACTACCGCATGAAAAGCGATAACTAAATTGATGCTAACATATTTAAGGCATGGAACATTAAGAACCTAATTAAAAATAATTATACGATGAGGAATACAAACAGTATTAGACAATGACTACAATTACTTTCTTTATTTCGGCTGTATCATGGCCAGAATTGCTTCCTGTACTTGCGTCAAAAATGGAAATATTGCTTTTCTGTTTGTTATTTTTTTCTTTCTTTTTACTGCATGTTTATTGCCAGTTTGCTTTTTAATGTTCCCTGCATTAGATATATTAGCACTAATTTAAATCTTAGTTAGTGGTAGTGATGGTGGAGGTGATGGTACAGCTTCTGATTGAGTCATGGAAACTATGTTTCCAATGTTTTTCTTTTTTTTTCAAATTGATGATTCTATGCTTCTGAAAGAAGTGCCACGATTTTTTCGGTTATGGCGCGGTACTTGAGTTCAGATCCCAAAAAGCTTACATTGATCAAGAAGGTATCCTACTCCATGATCTAATAATTATGTCAATCTACCGCTGTGGACTAGTACATTTTTTGTATCGATTCCGATTGGATGAAAGTTTTCTCGATTTCGGTGGGATTTGAACTCACAGCTGATAAAAATCGGAAAACCTCAAAGTGTTCTATCCAGCTCTCTAACACCGCTACCAATTCGCCGCCATAATTCATAGAATGTATCAGGAAGTAACATACATGGATTTGATTTGCACTGGGATAGAGAGGATAAGTGGTGATTTCTAAATGATTTTTAATGTAATAAGCGTTGCTTCATTCATTTATTTATTTTGCAGCATAGTTTGAAATTTTAGTAGCCTCATCTATTGCTGAGCAAACAGATGTCTAGCTTCAAGTATGATGACAGAAATTATTAGAATATTGTTGATCAGCCATGTAATCTCTAGATTGTACAGAAAATATTTATTGAAGTCTTCTTTATTTAATATTTAATCGGAGAAAAGTGGCGAGCTGGCAGGATCGTTTGCACAGCGGAAAAATACTTAGCGGTATTTCGTTCGTCCTTACGTTATGGGTTCAAATTCCACCGAGGCTGACTTTGCCGTTTATTCCTTTCGGGGTCGACAAAATAAGCACTCATTGAGCACTGGGGTCGATGGAATCAACTTAGCCCCTTCCCCGAAAGTGCTGATCTTGTGCCAAAGTTTGAAACTAATAAACGTATGTGTGTGCATGTGTCTGTGTGTAGGAGTGTAAGTATGCATGGGTGGGTGTAGTTAGATGTGTAGATGAATGGTTGTATTAGATCTTAATCTTGCTTATTAAAGATTTTTTTATTTCGTTTTTTTTTTTTGCTTCTGGTTCTTCGTTTTGAAGAGTAACATTCCTAAATACATTAACATCTATTGATAATTTCGGCCACATCAACAGAATGAAGGAATAGTAGTAGCGTCTTATATTAACCAGCGAAGGAACATGGAAATAATGTCGTAACTGATCAAATCGTCACCACCGTATTGAAAATTACTTAACGGTTAATACCTGGTTATTTTTGTAGTTTGTTACACGTTCGGTGTACAAGTATGCATATTGATTTTGGGTTAATATTTTGCTATGAAGGAAATTCCATAGCTAATCTTCTAGTTTTGAGGATGGTAGTGTTATCAGTAAATGTTTTTTTCTAACTGATTTTGTTCGTACTCAGTATAATAATGTGCTGCAAAAACTTCTTTTTACAAATTATGGTCAACCGATAGGAACATAACTTGCGTGGTAAGGCCGAGTAAGTCTTAAAACGTTAATGGACTTTGGAACTTTATTGCTCTGAAATGAACATAAAGCAGTGATAAGGAAATCTGAAAATTCTTCCATAAGCTTACATTCACTCGTTCACACATAGATATATACATACAAGCATACACACGTACACACACACACACGCACACACACACACACACACACACACACACACACGTATGCATATATCAGTATAGTAATATAAACACAAATTTAGGTATCTATGAATATGTATGCTTATATATATATATATGCATATATGTATATATATAGATACCTACATATATATTTACATATACAGACGTGTGTGTGTGTGTGTGTGTGTGTGTGTGTGTTTAACATTACGTTCGTGTGCATTGTTAGTCTACATCTGAGTATATGACAATTATTATTTAATCGAGCGCTCAAAGGTAATTGTTTAAATTCATTTCGGGGAAATTTCAGTACAGAATTTAAATGCAGAATTTCTAATCATTGGACAATGTTGATTACCATAATCACCAACTGAAATCACTGTGTATTCAAGACGTTTAGTATGACTACCGCAAGTTATCTAAATTATTGCTACAGGCAAAACTTCCAGTTAAGAAACATTATGGCAAGCGTTTTTGTCAAATAACTACGAAGAGGCATCTTAATAATTAAAGAATGTAATAAAATTTAATAAGTTCCTTATCTCTTGTAATTATGAATCTGATAAAATATGATTTTGTGTGTTATCGCAAACTCAATTTTGCAAGACCGGGCAAATAGATATAGTGTCAATTATGTCTAAAAGACAAACTTAGTTTATGTAACTATTAAGGGATAAAAGGGCCGAATGAACTTCAAAAGTTTCACTGATGAGTTTATATCAGGTCCGAAACCTGTAGGCACTCATTTCCCGTACTTGCAGGAATAACATTAATTATATAAATTATAAAATGATATTCTTTTTTCTCACGTTATATTTATTTCTAGTAGTTAAATGGTCTCAACATAAAATATATTAACACTAACATAATTTTCAAACTGATTTTTGAACTTTAAAGTAACGTTACCCAAACAACTTATACGGTATTTTTCTGTATGTGACATTTGTAACATTATAGCAGAAATAAGAAGTGCTTTTACTCTCTTAATATTCAGGTATAGTTGTTGTTACCTTTGATGTCATTTAACTCTATTTACCTCGATCTTTTGATCAAAATATATGCAGTGAATCTAGGTCTATATATTCGCATTTGTACATAGTTTGTTAAGATTGAAAGCATGATTTAAAGGAGCTTTATCTTCTATTTCTTCCATATCAAATGATGAAGTAAAGATTTCTTGATATGCTCATCCGATTATAATTTATTGATAGCAGCTTGTTACTATATGGAATAATCCATTTTAGCTAACTACTCTAAACATTCATCATAACGTTCTTTGAATCACCAGTGTTTCACTGTTGAGGGCTGACATCTTTATGTAGGGAATGATGGAGTTGTACATCGTATATTTTCTGTCAGTACTTCATGCACCAGAAAGAAATTCTCTCCTTGAGATCTGTGTATTTACAGTGGAGTGTATTCGGCTGTTAAGACTTTAGCGTTTTTTGTTTCAAAGTGAGGCTACAGTTAGGCTACAATCTGCCGATAAGTATAGAATCAATGAGGAAGGATTACTCAGGGGTGCCTGCTGCATGAAAAACAAACAATAAAGTCTGTATTAATATGCTTGATCTAATCAATCACTCAATTTTACTTTACGTTAAACCCGTAGTTGTGAGGATAATCATTAGTATAATGATAATTCTGATAAGACAGAGAAGACAACTCTGAAATTGTTATATAAATACATCGCAAGCAGAAGGTAGAAGGGAGTTGGTAAAGTCTGTAGTTGGTCTGAACGACTTTGGCACACCTATCAGCTCATATGAACACTACTGTTTCGAGCCCTAAGACTCATAAGTCTCGTTACCCGGTTTCCATGGCGTATTAATAACTGAGAACACACACTTCCCTCATGGATGGAACATCAATCCGTCGCAGAGTTACATATATATAGCTGAATGGACAGGAGCAACATGAAATGAAGTGTTTTGCTGAAGAACACAACGCACAACCTCATACGTGCAGGACCGAATTTGTTTAAAGAGTGTAAGCTCAGGTTCAATATCTTTTACAAAGAAGGTGAATTTTTTCAATCTTAGTATGAAAACAAATACAGGTATAATAATAGTAATTGTTGTTATATTTGTACATTAGTTCAATCAGATAAATCTAATAAACGGAAACGTAATGCTGTAAATCAGTCCAAAAATGTTCCTACGCTGGTTCGTTTTGACGATGAAATTTTTAGTGGGTGCGCCTGTACTCCTTGCACCCTCTGTTCTCGAGCCTGTGTACAAACCGGTCCTGAAATCAAACCCTCAATTTTGCGCGCTGTATCCTAACCATTAGACCATGGACCTTCATACAACAGCTCATAACACTGCTTAAAATAATCTACTTATTGCTATATCAAGCAATCTTCCCTACAGAATATAATTCTAGCTCTTTCATTCTTATCTCTATGAATACCAACAAAAATTCAAGGTTCTTATCCACTCACAAACAGCTACAGTGACTTCGTAACAAAATCTCGATCTGATAAAAATATATCGAAATACAATCTATATCGGAAATATTTGCTTTGCTTAACCTATATCCGTAACCTTTCAACTAGTGTGGGTATTGATTCTAAAGTTTGGTCTCTGATATTTTAAAGGATTAACTCCATATCAAATCAATCATGATAATCTGATATATTTTTTCTTCCCAAAGCATCTTCGGAGGATTTTATTTTCTGATTTTTCTTTTTCTGCTTCGCATTCGGTTGCTATTTTAAGTGCTACAATTCCTTATTTCTCTTTTTCCTTTTTCTTTCAATGATAAATCTGAAGCTATTTAGCTTAGCATAATAACAAGATAATTCTTTGTTTTACCATTGACCTAAGAATACTGTTCACCTGCCTCATTTATTATTATTTTTTCACAATAAACTTTTGTAATTGATAGTGGATATAGTAGACCGAATTAAAATTTATGTGTATAGTATCTTTCTGTTTATGTCGACGATCTAAGAGGTGGTTCGCAGTGATAGAATAAATCGGTTGTTTATATTAGTTATAGCAGAGCTTCTTAATCATCTTATCGGGTTTGTTTAACTAACAAAAAATTTCAAAAATATCTATGAATGCTCTGTTTGCTTTTAATTTGGTTTTATTTATCGGTCAAAGTTCATTGGCTGTCTTCAAAATGGAAATGCTCGTCTTCTCGAAGCTGGTCACTTTTATTATCTGCTGTTGTTGGATTGTTTCACACACACACACAAAAAAAAGAAGGTTGTAAGCATTGTCAAAACCACCACTAATATTCACTTCTTATCATTGTATACAGACATAAATCAATCGACCAAAAACTAAAGATATATGGTATTTTGTCAAATATTTTGAAAATAAACATTGGGTTTGCATCTCTTATCATAACTCTATGCCGTGTCTCTTTTCTCTAAATATGCAGACGTGGTTGTGTGATAACAAACCTTCTTCCCAACCACATGGTTCCGAGCTCAGTCACACTGGGTGGCGCCTTAGGTACGTGTTTTCTACTGAATTAAGCCCGTCGTGTATGTATGTAGGTGCAGGAGTGGTTGTGTGCTAAGAAGCTTGCTTCCCAATGACATAGTTTCGGATTCAGTCCCACTGTGTGGGGCTAACACCCTTTAAGGCAGTGTTCCAGTATGGCTGCAGTCAAATGACTGAAACAAGTAAAAGAATAAAAAATAAAAAAGAATTTTATATATATGTGTGTGTGTGTGTGTGTGTGTGTGTGTGTGTGTGTGTGTGTGTGTGTGTGTGTGTGTGTGTGTGTGTGTGTGTGTGTGTGTGTGTGTGTAAATATATATATACATATACATCTGTGTGTGGGACTGTTTGTCCACGACCACCACTTGAAAACCGTTGTTGGTTTGTTTCCGATTCTGTAAGCTGGCGGCTCGGTAAAAAAGACCGATTGAATACGTACCAGTCCTTTAAAAAATAAATTCTGTGGTTGATTCGTTCGACTAAAACCCTTCATTTGGTACTGCAGCATTGCACAGTTTAATCACTGAAACAAGTCAAAGATATCCTACTTTGGAAGAGATATGGATGTATGAAGTGGAGTGCCACCATAGCTCTTCCAACTCCTTAATACTTTGTGAACTCTGGAGTGTCTTAATCTGAAGCATTCTTCATTCTGCACATTCAAAGATGCATATTCTAAGATGCATTCTTCATTCGGCACATAAATGACCTAAATGACGTACTTGTTGTTACACCTCTCTATACGATAACACACTTCAATCTTCCTTAAGAACACATATACATAAGTATTTCACTAGTAACTTAAGCACTTCACTCTAAAATGTAGATTACTTCCATACAGAGAGATGTTGGATACATTCTTCAACGCACTCATGATTCTATATTTATTAATAAGACTTATTAAGAAAGACAAAAATAGAATTGTTTACAAACTAGTGATTTACATGTGAATAATGAGAACGAAGATTAACAGATATTATATTATCACTGGATAAAATATAATTGATAGTTTCTATTTTGAAATAAGATGGTTGTGTTTATTTTGCTAGATGGATGTGGATTGTTAAGTTATCTGTATAAGTTTAATGAAAACTTTAGGGACGTTTATTTTCTTTTAAGTGAGTTTATCTTAAGAATAATTTTTAAAAGGGATTGTGAGTAGAGTCTTATTCACTAATATTTTGTTCTATCAGATATTTTTTGACAACCTCCAGAGCTAACAGAGATTTATGTAGAAAGCTAAGACAAACAAAAAATTATCATAGAATTTGATCGTTATATGCGTAAACATGTCTCAAAACTTTAAAATCCGTGTATTACTTTACAGAGAGAATCAGTAAGTCCAGAATTGTGTGTATGCGTGGTTTTTTCCCTCTCTCTCTCTCTCTTTCACTCCAAACTAGTTTCATGGCTATTCATTGCTCCACGAATTTGGACAAAATAGTAACATGGTTAAATGAAAACTAATAAAAATTATAAGTTTGAGAGTTGTTTCGCAATACATGTTTAGATAGGGCTGGCACAAGTCTGGAAGCATCACACAAAAACTCTGAAGAACTTAGACAAAATTTCTTAATCCTGCTAAAAACACGAAAACTCTGTAAATACAGAGGGCACATATGGCTATTCCCAGAACTGAGGAATATTGAGGACAAGGATGCAGTGTGGCGGTTTAGGTGAGGGACAAAAATGTAGAACATATATGCAAATATTAACTTTTACAAAGGAATATTTCTCAATGGCATCAAAGTTTCGGATTTCTCGTGGTCATCAATCTTAAGACAGCGAACAAGCCAAAACTTCGAAGTCGCAACCTTTACTTTGTGAAAGTAAATAAATAGGTAATCTACTAAGATGTATTGAGTAATTCTTCATTTTAATATGAAATCGCGTTCATATATAACTTTGCAAGCAAAGAAACACTAATATATATATATGTGTGTGTGTGTTTGTGTGTGTGTGTGTGCGCGCGCGCGCGCGTGTGTGCATACATGTTCGTATGTGGTTATATTATGTTTGAAGGGCCTGGTATTTTGCCAATCTACTTATTTCAATCTGCAGCGAAAAGCTGTTCTAGTCATAAAATTGTTGCCATGTTTAAACTTAGAAAGTAAATACAAAAATCCATTTCCTAAGTTGGTTTCATGCCATTACTGTCAATGTCACACTGCCACAATGACGTCATCGCACTCTGGTACTCTTTTTATAGCGATTCGTGTCAGCATTGCATGTGTGTGTTTGTATGTCGAAGTGTCTGACACATGTGTAAATACATTTATGTACACGTGTATGCGCTGGAATACATTTTATTTTATACAGATTATAAGAAGTCATATTGAGATTTAATTGATACCCGAAAACAAAAATCAGTTTGATACGTTTGGAATCCATTGAGTTCGTGTGTTTCTATTTCTAATACATTCATTTTTCTTTCGTAACTTGAACACGTGATCTGGAAAGTGACATGACGTCACTTTTTATTGAAAGATTGATATGTATGAAACAAGACATTGTTTCTTTATATAATACTAGGTTTAACGTAATGATCGAAAGAGATTGAGGATAGATAGAGAACATATGGAATAATGCTGGTATGGGAGCGGGAGGTTCATTTTTCAGCAGGACTACTCAATGCATGCGTTTCATACAGTAGATGTACTTATTTAGAGAAAACGGCCCAACAGAGGGCTCAATCCATTTTAAATGTACCTCTAAAAATTTCATTTAATCTGTGGCTTACTCTACAATGTTGAAAATTGCTTTAATTTCCATACGCACAAAACGTTATCCCCACCAAATATTGTTCAGGTATGATATATTTCGCCATGCTACCTTATTCTTTCTGCGCATACCTATCATATACTTTCTTTCAAACTATCGTGGAGTTTGAAGGGAATTATAGATGTCTCGCATCCTCTGCACTATTTACTCTATTTGCTAGAAACATGCTCAATTCACTACTCCCAATCAACCAAACTCCTGTTTGCAGCCAATGTGTTTCCATTTCTTCATCTCTTCGTCTTGACGATGATGATTTGCCCGAAATATTGATCATCTTCTTGGTCCAAAACGACTACTACAGTAATTTTTCAAGTTTTCCATTGTGTCATTTTGTATTACTCGATCCTAACTCCATATGATTTAACTAGATGTCATTACTGCACACGAGATTCTCGACTTAAGCGAAACTAATTGATTAGGTGTAATTAATAACAACATGATAGTATTAGTGGTAGCTGTCAAAATAGCGACACAAAGTAAAGTTGATCAGTATATTGTTAGCGTGTAATTTTAAGATCAAATGCTTTTTCATATTGCCTGGTCAGGATGGTATATGCCAAGTCTTTATTTGTATACTCTAAATAAGTAGATGATACCGGTTGTAGACGCGCTTCAATGATGTATCTATTAATACGATATCTCTCTCCACACACACACACACACACGCACACACACACACACACACACACATACACACAGAAGAGAAACTGTGCTAGGTTGTGGAAATTCGCTGCCCAGTGGATGTTAACATAAAGCTGAAGATCAGTGAAAAAGAGAACACCTCTGCTGAACTAGTGAGAGATTTGCAGTTACTCTCTCCAGATTACAAGTTCAGGTTTATACCTGTAATTATTGGGGGGCTGGGATATGTAACACACTACCTAAATATTAGTCTCGAGAAATTAGGCTTCTCAGAAGCAGAAAGGAGAAAGCTAATTTGAAGACTACAGATCTAATCCATCACTGGAACTGTAAAAATCTGTAAACATTTCCAGAAGTTTGTCATTTAAATATATATGAGCATGTCTAGATATGCAACTATATGCATGAGAATACATACATAAAACATACAAATCTGCACTTATACAAATGTAGTGGTCGAAGTAGCTAAATAATTGAATGATCTCCCTTGCAAGAAAAATTACAGAGTAACCTCTATTTTCTAAGTTCCTGTAAGCATCTGTGTCATGAGACGTGATTCTTTATTATTCAAGAAGTTTAGCGTTTCTCCTGGAAGTTTCAAGAATGTCTAGCGTTCCATTAATAAAAACAGCTTGCTAATCCAGCTGTTCGCTTCTTAGTCGATTAGACTTAGTGCAATTCACGTCATTCCTATGTCCGTCTATTTCTCTACGTCACATGACTGAAAGCCACCACTTAGCTGTTATTTCTACATTTTCTATCTCTGAAATTTCTTGCATAGCGTACTTCATTCAACTAGATTCTACATTTTGATTCTGTCTCATCATCGACCACTAAATAAAATATTTTTTTCTGTAGTAAATACATAGATCTTGAATTTATTATTCATCTCTTTATAAACTATTGTAATAGCATACACACAGCCACATCAAAACCTTGTGCTGATTATATATTTCCACTACATAAATTGGTGACCCCGACGTGATACGAACACGCAGCTTTCAAGATTTTGCATCTTCTCTGGATGGTTGAACTATTTTCTCAAAAATAGATTTGATGCGAGCATAGCATCAAATTCCTGTAAACCCAAATAATATTCCGAAAACGGCTATAGCAACTCCATTCGGGTCATTTGAATTTCTTACCATGCCCTTTGGGTTAAAGAACACCGCCAGTACTTTTCGACGTTTATTTTTTTTTTTTATGATGAAATAATACGTGGATTAGATTTCGTCAACGCCTATATTGACGATCTTCTCATCGCTAGCTCTTCCGAGAAAGAACATGAAATCCATTTGAAGCAACTTTTTAAAAGGTTTTCTCAATACAAATTTCGTACCAACGCTACCAAATGTATTTTCGGTGTGCCTTCTCTTACTCTCCTTGGATACACCATTGATAAGAATGGAATTAGGCTTTGCCAGAAGAGGTTGAGGCTATCATAAAAATTGCAGTTTCTGTTTCATTAAGACAGCTCAGGCAATTTCTTGGATTAGCTAATTTCTTATTTCTTTATTGCCCACAAGGGGTTAAACACAGAGTGGTCAAACAAGGACATACAAAGGGATTAAGTCGATTACATCAACCCCAGTGCGTAACTGGTACTTATTTAATCGACCCCGAAAGGATGAAAGGCTAAGTCGACCCCGGCGGAATTTGAACTCAGAACGTAAAGACAGACGAAATACCGCTAAGCATTTCGCCCGGCCCGCTAACGTTTCTGCCAGCTCGCCGCTAATTTCTATTGACCCTTTATACCACATTGTGCTGAAACTTTACATCCTCTCAACAAATTGCTGCCCCACCGCAAGAAGAGAACAGAAAAGATCACTTTACTTCCTGCTGAGATACAATCTTTCGACGATGTTAAATAGAAACTCTCTCGTGTCTCCATGTTGGTTCACCCCATTCCTGATGCCGAAATTTCTCTTTTAGTTGACGTCGGCGCAGTCATCCAACA
>NC_068981.1:133325630-133327126 GCF_001194135.2 Octopus bimaculoides
ATATATATATATATATATATATATATATATATATATATATACATTCATGCATATATACATACATACACACACATACATACATGTACATATACATATATTCTCGTGTTTGTTTATATCCATAGACTTAAAAGTGTGTAAGTATGTATGTGCATGTATGCTTGTATGTGCATGTATGCTTGTATGTGCGTATGTTTTTGGATATTTGTGAGACATGCTTAAATCTTTGTACGTTATCGTGACTTGTATCGAAGATTGCTCACATACCGATGACAGTGCCGGTGTGGCGTTAGGAATGAGAAACGCGTGTTTAATATTAAGTCTGCAGTATAGACTGAGCTAAAGATTTTTCCAAAGAATTTTGTTGAGAAACATATTTTTCTTTATTTGTTTGAAGTAGTATTGTAACAGTGAGACAGCAGCAGACAGAAAGCAATTATGTATATCTGACCATTTCGAGTTTTCTGTCTATTTACTTTACTCTCCATCTTGAAAGTGACACATGGAATGAAATAAGAAAATAAGCACGAGATATCACTATTATAAATGTACAATAATTTTAAAATGTGAGCTAAGAGAAAATAATTCAAGCTCACATAAGACATGAATTCAGATAATTCAGGTAAGTAATGATGTACTGAATGGCAAACGTTAATGAATTATCTCCGGAGTCGTTTAATGATATTATGAGATATGGGATGTTAACTATTCAATTGTCGCTTTAGAATATCCGTTCATTTTCACTATTTGATCTGACGCAGATGAGTAGTTTCAACGGATACAAAATCTTCTTTTTTGTGGGTGAGAGAATAGTATACTGCAATGACTATTTTCCGGGATTCCGAGGCTGGAAGACTGTAGGAGGGAAGAAAGCTATCCGCAGACTGAAAAGAGAACTAGAACGTTTGTGACAAAATGGAGACCGCTAAAAGTTATCGAAAATACAGATGGAGATGATAAACCGAGCAAAAGACTGAGTCTGGCACACAAAACGGGAATGATCCTAATAGACGACGTTCACAGTTTCAGTCGAATAAATTTCACATAATAAGGATATTATAAAGGTCCCGCCTATTATAATGTCATATTATATTTGTGGGGTTGATGGAGACCATCTGAGTTGAAAGCATGATTAACTATAGGATTGTAGGTTACAGATCTTGAAAGGAAAGAACATTACTTAATTATAGGTGTCTAGGTGTACAGCAAAATAATACAGGAGAATGAAACACTGTCACATTTTTGTATTGAATGCTAATAAGCATATATGAGGAATTTTACAAACAAGTAAAACCAATGTGTAAAGTTAGCCACACCGGCCGTGAAATTTTAACTGTCAGAACCAGGAAAATAGTATTGAGTCAGATATCTTGCACGAGTTACATTGAATTACTTATCTGAAGTTACATAATATGTATATACAATCTCTATAGGTACATCCATTATATAATTGCAATGCATCCAGATCTTTCTACAAGTCTAATATATATATATATATA
>NC_068981.1:133327341-133329978 GCF_001194135.2 Octopus bimaculoides
ACCGTCTGTCCCGCAGTTTTACAAGGTTGTTCAAAAACATCCAAGTTAAAGAGATGTCATCTGTCTCACGTGAGTGAGTTCCGCTCCGCAGATCATTCCATCCAATCTCCCGCTATCTTCGGCTTGGTTTTCTACACCACTGCTTTTCTTCAGAACGATGAGAAGCTAATCTCTCTCTAAAAATACACTCTCTTTGGTTTAAATTCACCATCTCATTTTTACTTGTATTTCCCTCAACCTGCTCCAAAAATTTACCTTGATTCTCCAGCCTTTCGCTGTATTGCCTGCAACTTCAACTCATACTATTCCCGCCCTCTCACCCATATCTCACCTTTCACCACCCTCACTCTTACATACACCCTCAACATAACAAAAGACGTTTCACACATACATACATGAACACTCACTCACGCACATTCTTCAACTCTTCGGCACTCCAGTTTTGTCTGAAACTTTTAAATCTCTCTTGCCTCGGACTCTTCCGCCTTTCTCCTCTGATTGACTGCTACTCATTCTTTTGCTTGCCATCAACAAGAAGAAACAAACAAACTACATTTCCCTCAACTTCTCTCTTCTACTATCCAGCCTTCTTTAAAAAAAAAAACTCTAATTTTGTTCTTTCCACTATTTCCTTTTTACGCATCGTGCTCATAAAATGTTTTTCACCTGTTCACCACAGACATTTTTTTCTCTGCATTTTACTTATCTCTTTTGTTCGAAGATTTTACCAGTTTCTTACTATCTTCTAGACGTTCTACGAAACTCTCCGGACCTATTATCATTCTTGTGTAATGTTTATCAATTTCTTCCGCTTGTCTGCTCTTTCCAAAATTCATACTATTTTCGCTCCTTTTCAAATTTTACTTTCAACCATCCCTCTTTGTTAACAAAAACTTGTTCACATCTCTACGTACTTATGTTATGCATTTGTACACACATCAGTAACACCTTTCATATTGATCTTGCCATCCCATATTCTTTAATAATATCTCTATTCCGTCGCACTCGCACCCACTCTTACTTCCTCACACATATAGGCTCTCATACCACGAACATAACTATTATATACACACACTCTAGCAAACAAACACCAATATGCTTCCACATTTGCACACCTCTATACACAAACATGCACCAGACTAATACACACACATTGCTTTCTTATTCCTGCTCTTAGACACAACTGCACTCTTACATCTACACACTTATCCTTTGACCCCTTCGAAACGCACCATAGAATAGCATTGGTACCTGGTTCTGATCCTTTGCCTATTCTAACCCTTGTTTCAGGGGTTATTTCTCTTTTGCATTCATTCTTTATTTCTTTCTTTTGCTAAAGTACTAATGTCCGAATTGTTAAGACATATTCTCTTACAATTTAAGTTTTAAGTTAATACCATATTTGCCAAACATTTTTTTGTTGTCTAGTCTTTTGTTTATTATTCCTTGTATTTATACTATATACACATATATATGTATGTGTACGCATGTGTGTGTATGTGTTCATACACATGCATCATATAATAGATAGTGCCCATGGTCTTGAGAATAATTAATGCTAATCCGTTACACACGTGACGGATCAGAATTCTATAGCTGAAGTCAAATGTGATAGTGTAAAAAACAGAGTTTCAGTTTATAACAAAATGAGATGAATTTACAAGTGAGAGATCTAAATCATGCCAAAAAACTGGAGTGTATTGTATATTCAAAGCACAGATGAATTAATTTAACAGATTAAACATTAACTTGATGTATAATTAACATAACCACGAACAGAGTTACAACATTGTCATATTGTTTCGTTTTATTTCCCTAGGTGGTAGTAAAAGAATATCCTATACTACATTAGTCTTTTCTTGAAATAAATAACAAAATAAAAGTCTTTAGCTAACCGTGATTCACAGATTTTTCCGTGCATTGACGCTGATTGATAGAGCACAAAAGAATAGGAAGTAGACTGTTAGCTGCGACACGCAAAAGAAATGAAAAAACTTCGTAAGGTTTCCTTTAAAAAAGTCATATATATTTTTTTATATATAGTTTATATAGTTTATGTAGTTGGATTTGGTCTCTTCTGATCATGGGTGACTTAATGTCTATTGTTTTATTACTCTGAAGAAAAGTTGAAAGAAAGAATTGAT
Organism: Octopus bimaculoides; assembly: GCF_001194135.2. Lineage (NCBI taxonomy): Eukaryota > Metazoa > Mollusca > Cephalopoda > Octopoda > Octopodidae > Octopus > Octopus bimaculoides. Next base: position 133,329,486 of record NC_068981.1, read on the forward strand.
TGCTGACCTGTAACTTACCGACGTACGTTAGCTAAAAAAACGAAGTTATAACATATTAACACATGCATATTCGCACAACACATACATAGATGTTTGTATGTACACACGCGCGTGCGCGCGCACACACACACCTACACACACATGTATATGTATGTATATATATATATATATATATATATATATATATATATATATATATATATATATATATAGAGAGAGAGAGAGAGAGAGAGAGAGAGAGACAGACAGACAGACAGACAGACAGACAGACAGAGAAGGGAAAGAGATACAGAGAGAGATGAGGAGAGAGAGAGAAAAAGACAGACAAGCAGACAAACAAACGGACAGACAGGCAAACAAACAGACAAACAGTCAGACAGACAGACAGACAGACAGACAGACAGCTAGATAGATAGATAGATAGATAGATAGATAGATAGATAGATAGATAGATAACTTTCTTTTATTAGCCACACAGGGCTGCACACAGAGG
>NC_068981.1:133332390-133333692 GCF_001194135.2 Octopus bimaculoides
GTACCTTGATATGAGAAAACTAACTCGGAGTATATAAATTGCTCTCATTATAGAATGACTATAACCATTAAAACACGCACACACAGACACACACACACATATACAGCCACACACACACGCACACACACACGCACACACACACACACAGATGCACACACAAACTATTGTATTCAATTGTGCTTTTAAAATACTTTACTTTATATTACTATCACTTAATAATAATAGTGTTAAAACGGTTACGTTTCCAACTATAACAGAATGATTCAAACACGCATACACACACAGACATAGTTTTGTACATTGTGAGAGTCATGCTTTCAATAAAACACGCAGATTCCTTTTAAATTTCAGTTAACTAATGAATTAATTATTAAATTAATCAGATAATTAATTCATGTATCAAAATCCTTTTGTCAAGTCCAATGAATTTGTCGGTGAGATATCTCTCTTCCTATAACTCCGCGCTGGCATTCTTTCACTCTGTGATCCCTGGTACTCTCTGAAAAAGGTAATTATGAGTATCTCCATACATGGAATTTACATCACATCGTCTATGTTTCTATGTGTGTCTATATATGTGTGTACGAGAGTGTGTGAGTGTGTATGTGTCTGAATCGGTGTGTGTGTGTAATTTTAACGCTGTACTACGTGTGCTACTTGTGTAGATAATCACACACAGCAACATCACTCCAATTGAAATTACACGTAGGGTACTCACTCCTATACTTGGAGGTTTAACTTTATAATTATTTACCTATTATAAAGTAACTCGATGCAGGGAGTGAGTGAATACTGTTTCAATGTAAGTGCATGAAAAACTCTTTACGAAGCAAAAGAGTATGGCAAAAAGACTTTGACAAATTAATTGAGAGGATAATTAATTAATTAAGCACTGATAGAGAAGAATTGAAGTACAAAATCTGGGTGTGTTTGCTTAATTACCCGTATAACCTTACCAATGTATGACGATATCTGTTTCAAAATATTCCACATCAAGAATCCTGCCAATTGTGTACAGAGCTAATATATACGTGCATACACATACATACATACATACATACATACACACCCACTTATACATACACACATACAGATACACACTCACACCCCCACACCCCACACGTGAATATATATATATATATATATACACACACACATATATACATATATATATTCTTTTATTTGTTTCAATCATTTGACTATGGCCATGCTGGAGCACCACCTTTAGTCAAACAAATCGACCCCAGTACTTATTGTTTGTAAGCCTAGTATTTATTCTATCGTGTCTTTTGCAGAAACGCT
>NC_068981.1:133333924-133335805 GCF_001194135.2 Octopus bimaculoides
CGAGGCTATAGTATAAGACTCTTGCCCAAGGTGCCACAGAGTAGGACTAAACCCAGGACCGTGTTGTTGGTAAGCAAGCTTTCTAACACACAGCCACTCCTGATGTATATATTTCCGGTTCTTAATGTCCTGAGTTCAAATGTTGCCAAGATAGAGTTTACCTTTCAGCCTTTCAGGGTTGATGAAATAAGACCAGCTGGGAATTGGAGTCGATGTAATCGACTAACCATCTCCCCCAAAAATTTCAGGCCTTGTGCCTCTAGCACAAATGATTATTAAACTGGCAATCCGTCGGTTACGACGATGAGCGTTCCAGTTGATCCGATCAACGGAAGAGCCTGCTCGTGAAATTAATGTTAATGGCTGAGCACTCCACAGACACGCGTACGTTTAACGTAGTTCTCAATGAGATTCCACGTGACATAGAATGTGACAATGTTAGCCCTTTGAATTACAGATACTGCTCATTTTTGCCAGCTGAGTGGACTGGAGTAATGTGAAATGAAGTCTCTTGCTGAAGGACATAACGTGCCGCTGCTTTTCGAACTCACAACCTTACGTTCGTGAACCGAAAACCGTAACCACTAAGCCGATAATAATTATGGTAAAGATGAAGGTGATGATATCAATAATGTTGTTTTTGGCTGAAATAAGTTCTTAGATATCAACACATTTTATAAACTCGACACTGTTAAAAAGAAAAGCATAATCCGCTACACTTACACAGGCAGACAGGCAGGCAGGCAGGCAGGCAGGCAGGCAGACAGACAGATACACTCTCTCTCACTCTCTCTCTCATTCTCTCTCTCACGCACACACACACACACACACACACACACACACACAGAATGAAAGAGAAATATGGTTGCCAAACAACTGTTCATAAGTCGCTTCGCTGTTTTTGATAATAGTAATTTTTCCATGTCTCTAAACTTAGCTTTTGCAAATAACAAAATTAAGAAAATATATATAAAGTAATAAACAAAAATAAGAAAACAAAGATGGTTCTACCTTGTTATGATAGGAAGAATATTTCCATGGAAATTAAGGTGGCGTCAGTTGCATTTTAATTCCAACAGCAGTGCAATAAAGTCATTAGTTTTAGCTGTCCAGAAATGTTAAGCACGGCCAGCAATGAAGTCGTTAATTATGTAACAGTCAACTAGAGAATAGAACAGTTGCGGTCATGAAGATAACTAGTTTGCCAAAAGGGAATTTAATAATACATTTTGCTAGTAGCGGAAGAAAAAAATTTCAGTGTTGGGGGAAACTCTGACATTTAATTTCCAGCTCGTCGGCTTTCGTTTGCAAATCAGCCTCTAAATGATGACGGTAACGATAGAGCGAACGGCGACGAAGACCACGCCTATGATAACGACGACGACGACGACGACGACAGGTATAGTGGCGGCGGTGATTATGATGGTGATGATCAAGAAGGAGTAGAGGATCATGATCATGAGGATGATGATGATGGTTTTTCTCCGAAATGCTCGTCCTCGCCATATTCTAACAAAGAGGGCTGAAGTCGTTGCTGTTGCCGTTGCTGGTTTAACCGCTGGCCAATTTTCATTCGCTTTCCATTTGATGAGGAGCAATAAAGCCATGAACCACCACCCGGTGATATTTGCTTCAATTATCCAATGAATACATTATCCTTTTATTTGCATGGCCTTTGTTATTTAATCCCAAAACAGCATTGAGCATCCATACGGTCAAAGGTGTTGCAACTGTCACCATCCTCTTGAGTGTGTGTTTTGTGTGTATGTGTGTGTGCACGTGTGTGTAGGATGAGTATTGTGCAACTAGATCTTTATCGGCCAACGGCGTCTTCCTTTCTTAAGACAGTAGGATGTAAATTATGGGAAATTTGGTTCGATT
>NC_068981.1:133336382-133338723 GCF_001194135.2 Octopus bimaculoides
TATATATATATATATATATATATATATATATATATATATATATATACACACACACACACACACATATATATATACACACACATACATACTTACATATATGTGTATATTTTGTACGTTTCAAGCTACATCTTCGCGTTAGTATCACGCGTTAGTATTTCGCCTAAAAAGAAGGCCGACGCGGTTGAGCGAGCATGTTTAGTTACAATGAAGACACTCCTAGTTTAATTTGTCCGGTGGGAGAGTGGACAATAGTCATTTGTATGTAGTCCGGTGACTAAAGCTTAGGTTGTTAGCTGTGTAGGTTCCTCATAAGTGACCGAATGAGTTTTGTGTGTGAATAGTTATTTGTGTATGTATTGTGCTAAAGTTTGCTAAGTCTTAGTTTGTACTTTTGTATGAAAGTATTTTATTTTTTGTTGCTAGAAAAAGTTATAAACTTAATCACTTATTCATTCTCTACAAACGATTGACAGAAAACATTCAGAGCATTGATTGTTTGGACATTCAACCATGTCAGCTTTCACTTACGACGCCAAATATTATCACTTGATTCTAACACACGGACGTAGCGAGAAACCTACAAGAAAGAAACCTACAAAAAACCCAGTCATGTGACTATCCTCTACCAATCAAATCGTACTCAAAACATATACTAATTTGAGCCATGAACCTCCCTATAAAAATAGGGATAGCTTCAAACACTAGTCAGAAGCAAAACAGCTGCGACATAAGTCACGTCTTTCTATTTCTTTATTGTCCACAGGGGGCTAACCATAGAGAGGGATAAAACAAGGACAGACAAGCGGATTAAGTCGATTACATCGACCCCAGTGCATAACTGGTACTTATTTAATCGACCCCGAAAGGGTGAAAGGCAACGTCGACCTCGGCGGAATTTGAACTCAGAACGTAACGGCAGACGAAATAACGCTAAGCATTTCGCCCGGCGTGCTAACGATTCTGCCAGTTCGCCGCTCTAAATCTTAAAATATATTCGTTTCTACTCTTGGCACAAGGCCTGAAATTTTGGGGGAAGGAGTCAGTTGATTAGATCGACCCCAGTATACAACTGGAATCTTTTCAATTCGACGGCCAGATTTTTAAATTAATATTTTTTTAACTAACCACTCTCAAACTTCGGATACTGGCAGAATGTGCCACATAGAACATGGTTTACGTATAACGTTTTTGACAAAAGTTTGTATTTTAGAAGCTATTTCGTGTTAAAGTTGTCGTATTTGGGTAATTTTAACCTAACAAAAACCCTTCTTTAATAACCAGAGTTGTTTTTATATATAGGAGCATTCTGTCGGTTACAACGACGAGGGTGCCAGCTGATACGATCAACGGAACAGTTTGCTCGTGAAATTAACTTGGAAGTAGCTGAGCACTGCACAGACAAGTGTGCCCTTAACGTAGTTCTCAAATGCCAATCCCTTTAAAACGACAACTACTTTAACTGTAGTAGAATCCCCATCCCACTATATCTACACGTTCAAAGATGTCTGTCAACGATCCTTCTGCAGCAAAACACCTTGATAAGCTAAGTAACTATTACTAAATTCAGGCCACGACAGACAGAGAGGATGTTATTGAAGTATCACCTGAGGAAACACAACTAGATCTCATAATGCAGGTAAATAGTTGCATAATCAAATACCTGTGCACCTGGAGAACTACGTTACGTCGAAACAATTTTAGTGAATAAAAAATAAATGTCCGACCGTACCATCTCTTCTTGTTGAGTCCAATTTCTTCAATTATGTATATATACTTACATACATACATATATACAATTTACAAATAGGATAAAATCTTTATAAGAATTTATCAAGTAGTTAGCGAGAAAAACTTCATAAGGGAAAGATTTATTAATTATTCCATTTAAATATATTATTTAATACATTCTTATAAAGATTTTATCCTATTTTGAAATTGTAAATTTTACCGGAATATATTCAGTGCTGAATTTTATTCTGAATAAACACGTGTACCGAGATGCAATTCGAAAAGTCCGCCTCTTTCATAGATACATAAGTGTGAACAATTCTATGTACTATGCTGGATACATGTGCTGTTCGTCTGGTATGTTTATTTCTTGTTCATTTTTATGTGTCTTGATTATGCTTGCACTGACGATTAAAAAGTGTATTTTGCGCACTAATTATGAAATCATATGATCTGCAGCTAAATCTGTTTTTAAAAGGCTCGCTTCGAGAGTTGCATTCCCTCACGTTCGGTACGATATGTTTATTATGGTAGTTTTGACTTTAAGAGTCCCTCCTAACGTGAGGCATTTATGTATAGTAATGCCCTTAATATAAAAAAATACATATATATG
>NC_068981.1:133338733-133342793 GCF_001194135.2 Octopus bimaculoides
TGTCTCCCTAAGTTCATTCTGCTACAATAATAGCAGCAAGCATGTAATACTTTTATTTTCTAGTTCTGATGGAATATTAGCTAAAAAGTTACAATGGAGTATCTTGTATGTTGGAAACCTATATGGTTTTATGCATCCGAAGAAGGCGGTGAATTTCAAATTGATGTAACGTTTGCATTGTTCGATTAAATGGAGCCGCCTGAAACGGCCGTAATGCACTAATACCTTGACCTCCTTGATACTTATTTGCTATACATATATGTATGTATATATAAACAGACATATATTGTCGTGATATAGGTAAAGTAAGGAAGTTGAGGTTGGACTAGTACTGTTGTGTGTGTCAATTTTGACTCTAAGATTAGTTCTACTAAAAATTGTTTTATCTTTTGATAAATTTTACCTTTCATGGTTTGAGAAAAGGCACTGTAAAAGCGGATAAAGCCAACAATAGATATAACTTTCAGTATTAATAAATCTCCTTCACATTTCGGATGAAGATTATGATTTTCTTTTAGACTTGATATTTAATTGAAGGATTATTATTTTACAAAAACGACTGGGTATCATTTACATCGGAATATGCTTTTCAGCTTTATGGAGACACGCGTCCGAATTTTTTTATGTCCATAATACAGTTTGGAATACTTATTCTATTTTTAGAGCGAGCTAACTGAATTTTACTGGAAGATGACATTCGTTCAATTTAATTCTCCAATACTGTGATTGGCAAATATCTTGGATAAAATTGCCTGGAATAATAAATTTCAATTTATCATGATAAAAGATATGTTCAAGGATATTTCAAACTTTTTATATTTCATAGTTAAATATCGTCGAAACATTCTGATTACAGTGGCCTACTGACGGCAAAATAATCCTTTCTTAGTGACACCTCAAATGTACTGTATAAATGTATTATATAACATTTATTTCCAAGGTCGATCTCCACTGTGTAATCAACACAAGATTGATGAGATCCGAAATTGTGTATCGCTGTCCACATAAAATTTATTGAAGCCCCCGGCGAGTATAATAACGAATTCCCACTAAAAATTACTTCCCGATATGAATGGATGTCAATTTCCTAAGATATGTAATCAAAACAAAACTAACCAAAGGGAAATGGAATGTATTGAGTACCGTTGTCCCACCAGAAAAAAATCTTAATTTGCAATTTTCCTCTTATGTGGAGAAAGTATAAAAATAAACAGAAACTTAACATAATTCAATAGCAACTCTTAAAGAATCTTTGAGATAATTTTAATAAATCAAGAATTAAATTTGAAATATAATCATTCTCTTGTTCAAAGAAAAACCTGATATTTGATATCTGGACATTACTATTAATCATCGTTCTAAGATTCGCATGTCACACTTGAAACTTGAATCGAGTTTCTCAATATAAACGAAACGTCCTTCTCTGATTTCTTGTTTTGTTGTACTTTCGAAGCATTGTTATATCGCTGTGACTGTCGTTTGGCTGTTTATTTGGGATTTAATTGACTAAGTAGAAATAAAGTACTATTACCATATTACAAACTTGTTAAGACGGCGAGCTGGCAGAAACGTTAGCACGCCGGGCGAAATGCTTAGCAGTATTTCGTCTGCCGCTACGTTCTGAGTTCAAATTCCGCCGAGGTCGACTTTGCCTTTCGGGTCGATAAATCAAGTACCAGTCACGCACTGGGGTCGATGTAATCGACTTAATCCGTTTGTCTGCCCTTGTTTGTCCTCTCTATGTTTAGCCCCTTGTGGGCAATAAATAAGAAACGTTAGCACGCCGGGCGAAATGCTTAGCGGTATTTCGTCTGCCGCTACGTTCTGAATCCAAATTCTGCCGAGGTCGACTCTGCCTTTCACTATTTCGTGGTCGATAAATTAAGTACCAGTTGTCTACTGTGGTCGACCAAATGGACTGGTCCCTTCCCCCAAAATTTCGGGTCTTGTGCCTAGAGGAGAAAAGAATATTACAAACTTGTTACCAGTTCAAATATGTTATTGTTGTTGTTTGATCCTTCTCGAGGCATGTCTGGCTCATAAGGGCCGGTTTTCCGGTTTCATTGGCGTATAGGTTCCCCACCTGGACGGGTATAGTTTCACCACGCTGGTCCGTCGCAGGTGAGCTGCTAGATGTAGGAGGAAAGAGTGAGAGAAAGTTGTGGCGAAAGAGTCAGCAGACATTCGCCATTACCTTCTGTCGGAGCCGCGTGGAGCTCATGTGTTTCGCTCATAAACACACTCATAACCCACTCTGAGATTCGAATCTGCGATCCCTCGACCGCAAGTCCGCTGCTCTAACCATTAGGCCATGTGACTCCACAGTTCAAGCACGCATATTCAAACCCGGAAGAAAGCCATTCGCTGCATTTTTTCATGACAAAATACAGTGAATAGATTTCCTACGGGTTCGAAAATGCCCAAGGCATTTTTTTCAACTGGCAATAAGTTTGTATTTACACACATCACTACTTAGTGCTGTTACCCTGTATTTCAAGGATATTGTTGCTACCACACAGACAGCGTCTATTATTGTAAGTGAAGAATGAGTTCCGGAAAACTTAGTGGCTGGGTTTTCTATTCCTGTTGGCAGTCAATTCATTTCAGTTCAGTGTTCTGTCAAATTTATAACTGCAAAGTGCCTTTTCGGTTATCTATGTTAACTTAATTTGGGAAGTAAAAGTGACGGATTTGATATATTTAAAAAGCGACGGAATCAACGGATTGAATGACTAATTATTAATGACTGCTATAATGATAAGAATTCTTTTTAATTTTGGCACAAGGCCAGCAACTTTTAAGGGAGAGAGTGAATTGATTACATCGACACCAGTAATTAACTGGTACTTTATTTTATCAGCCCCCCAAAGGATGAAAAAGCAAAGTTGAAATTTGAGCGTAGAAGTAAAGAGTCGGAAGAAATGCGACGAATCATCCTTGTTCGTCGCACTAAAGATTCTGCCAACTCGTTGACTAATGAGGATAATGATGGAAATTTATATAACGATGATAAAAATGATATACATTTTGTGTCTTGGCGATTTTATTCCATAGTTAAAATTACATCATTAAATTTAACATGCCTGAATGATTGGGTGCATGTACAATTAATTCAAATATAATTTGCTCCAATATGGTTGATTCGTTAATATATATACAACTTATTTAAGGCGGTAAACCGGCAGAATAGTTAGCACGCCGGACAAAATTTAATCCATCTTAACGTTTCAAGTTAAAATTCTGCCGAGGTTGACTTTGCCTTTCGTCCTTCGTGGGTTCGAGAAAATAAGTATCAATTGAGCACTGTGGTCGATGTAATTGACTTACCCTTTCCCTGATATCGCTGGCATTTTCCAAAAAATTTGAAACGAATATGCACAACTTATCTGTTATACTCAGCTTATCTTATATGTGACTATTTAGTTCATTCCTCATTCAATATTATTGCCTGTGTAAGGCGGCGAGCTGAAAGAAACGTTAGCACGCCGGGCGAAATACTTAATGGTCTGTCTTTAAGTTCTGAGTTCAAATTCCGCCTAGGTCGACTTTGCCTTTCATCCTTTCGGGATCGATAAATTAAATACCAGTTGCATACTGGTATCGATATAATCGACTAGCCCCTCTCCCCCAAAATTTCGGGCCACGTGCCTAGAGTAGTAAAGAATATTATTGCTTGTGTTATACTCATATATTCAATGTAGAATTTCCTAATTGGGTTAAAACAACTTATCAGAACTCATTTCATTTAATTCATTGTTTACTTGAGTCAAACAACCAACTAGTTAAAACTTCTACTAAATTGTTTTTAAAAAAAAACAATTAACCGATTATTCATCTGTTTAATAATTTGTCTGGACATTCGGCCTAATGAGTTTTCACTTCATTATACATCTTTCTCTGAGAAATATAATTTACTTTTCACTTTATGTATTTCATTATATTTCAACTGAGCAAATTTGATTTACTGAATGTACATTTTGCATGCTTATATAATTCCTCAACAACTGAGTAATTGTTAGGATAGTTTTCTATTCATTGATCATTGTATTATCTAAAACCT
>NC_068981.1:133344406-133346292 GCF_001194135.2 Octopus bimaculoides
ATATATATATATATACACACATACGACAGGTTTCTTTCAGTTTCCGTGTGCCAAATACACACACAAGGCTTTCGTCTCCCGAAAGATTTTACAGGTATTTCTACTCATTCGAACAACAACATAGCAGTTCCCTTGTTTGGGGTCTTGTTGGAACCTGGAGGTAGTAATACAAACAAATATAAAATAGGTAAACAATTGTAATTTTAAGAGGAAAATGAACGCAAAGCCCGATAAATACAAAAATATATTTAAAATCGCTTACATTATACAAAACCCCAAACCTCCATTAACTAGAAACCCCTAAAGAAGTATTACCCTTATAGAATTAAAATCTCAATGATAGACAATCATGCAAAAATTAGTGTTGTTTAATGTATGTATGTACGTGCGTATTTGTTCAGAATATATATAGAGAGATATATTAATATTTCTAAGTCTCTCTAAAGGAGACTACGGCAGCGGTACTGGATATTAATAATTATCGCCAAGCCAATATGGCAGTCCCAAATATAGGACGAATGCTGCCGTGGATTAGCTCCAAGAGGCCATCGCCTCTAGCTAGCTATGTGACACACGAATCTGTGTCCTTTATAACCTTCGAACAGGGGAGGTCAGCAGCTTCCCCTTGCCGGTTTGGCATCTGCAGACTAGACTAGTTTCAGGGTGTTGCCCCTTGTCAATGCAGAGCAGCCGAGCCCAGCAGGCGTCGCTACTGACTATCTGTAGGAAGGTTATTTATCTAATTTCAGTGGAATACATCCACTGGTTTTCAGAAATAGAGATATTAATATTTCTAAGTCTATATATATATGTGTGTGGAGGGAATGCGTGAGCACGTGTGAATGGAAGACACTAACCCAGGCAGTGAAGCAGTGGAACTGAACCCAGCATAACACACGTTATGACGTGAACTACTTACCACACAGCCACTACAAAGAAATACATTTCAAACCTGCTACAGTAAAAACAGCGTGATAACTGGGAAAAATGGAAATGCTGAAGTACTTCACACAATACTCCATAAATGTGTGAACATAATTATGACTCACAATTGTTAAAACATAACTGTACACATACGCACTTCACATTATAAGTCCGTAGGTGATTGCATTTCCCCAAATACGATCACCTGTATATGTGTGTATATATATATATATATATATACGTTATTTATATATATATATATACTCTCTCTCTCTCTCTGTATATATATATATATATATACTTTAGTATGTTGATATATGAAGATATTAACGGATATGATTTCTCAAAAGAAGTATCACGGAATACCATCCATCTTGTGTACACATTAGAAGATATGTTCAAATTTAGAACATAAATATACACGTATGTGATATTACATAAATACCAAGCAAATATTTATAAATTTCCATTGACATTGCATAATTTGTTATATTTCGTAAGATTTTCTTTCCAACAAACTCTTTTCCTTTTACTATTTCTGCACACTGCATAAGAAACTACTCAATTGTCCGTAATGTCTTAAGATATAATTTTCTCATTCGCAAATATAATATTAAGACCCGTCGACAGCAAGCTTCAGTTTTCGTTAAGCAAGTCCATTAGCAAGAAACTCGAGTTATGATCGATTGATCACGTAATCCTTATTCTGAATCTAGATAAATATGGACAGGAATAAAGAAACATAATAGCAGAGTGGTTATCAACGATCGATGGATGTTTTATGAATAGGGAAGATCAAACAAATCACGCAGCACAGTAGATATCTTAAAATCATCTCTCTTGGGGGACGCTAATGGAGGGTATTTATGCATATGGAAGTATGTACGTATGTATATAGGTATATAAGTTATATGTATATATGCATACATATAGAGACATATATAGAAATATATATATATATA
>NC_068981.1:133346508-133348472 GCF_001194135.2 Octopus bimaculoides
ACACACACACACACACACACACACACACACACACACACACACATATATATATATATATATATATATTCTCAACAAATATATACATACATTAAACAACAAAATGAGATGAAAAACAATTAAAAGAATAATGAAAAAGGAAAATCATTGTAATATTACAAAATGCTATGGTTATGATATATGCCCGAAGTAATTCGATATCTGACGTCACTTTATATTTCTTTGTAAGGCAAACCCTTATGAACAAATGTCGCTTAAGGAAACAAGCAGAATATTGCTGTATGTTTATGAATATATTTTTAAAAGTGTCTCTAATCTTCTGTTATGACTGTGTTGAAAGAAAAGCTTGTTATTATCTTAAAAGGTTATAATTACAAGGTAGATGAATATACTGGAGACCTGGTTTGTATAATTATAGCTGTTTTAGATTGTAAATGTATGTATACAGCATATTAACAACCTGGTTGTGTAATGTTCATGAGAAAAGTTGTTCACCTCTGAAATGGCAAGTCTTCACCAAAATAAAGAAAGAATATCTATATATATGCAGGCATGACTGTGTGGTTAAGAAGTACGCTTTGCAACCACGTGGAGTTTAGGTTCAATATCACTGTATGGTTAGGCCGGTCGAACAATATTTTGTGAGTTAATTTGGTATACAAAATCTTCGTGTGTGTGAGTGCGCGCACATATATTTTTGAATGCTTGTCACGTACACTGCATGACAATTGATGTTGGCTGTTTATTTCTTAGTAATTTAAAGGTTTGGTAAAAGAGTTCATCAGAATAAGTAGTAGACTTTCAAAAACCTTAAAACCTGCGGGTGATTTGTTTTCGACTATACTCTTCAAGGTGGTGCCCCAGTTTGGACGCAGTCAAACGACTGAGTTAAGTAAAAATAAAATAATGAAGATACTGTTATTTTTTTTACCTCTAGGCCAATTTTGATTTAACATAGATCATTCTAGTAATAACTACGTCATGTTTCTGTTCCTTTTTTTTTATCGTTCAGTTCTCTTGAACTTCACTGTGTAATGTAGGTAACGTTTTTGTGTGATAATTTGAGGGAGATTTCACAGGTATTTCTAGTCGTTCGAACAACAGCATAGCAGTTCCCTTATTTGTGCTCTTGTTGGAACCCGTGTGTAGTTATACAAACATAAAATAGGTAAACGATTGAAACTTTAAGAGGGAAAACGAGCGCGAAGACCGATAAATGCAAAAACAAATTTTAAATTGTTTACATAATAGAAAACTCCAAACCTCCATAAACTAGAAATCCCTAAACAGCTATTACCCTTATAGAATTAAAATCTCAATGATGTATGTATGTACGTGTGAATACAGCAAGAAAACTATCATAAGCCAAGATAACAATAAAGTTCTTAACCCTACAAGAAGTATAATTTTATTGAAGGACAACTTAGAATACAAGACGTAAAAGATTCACAATCAAGAATCACATCAAGTGTATACAACCGTCAAAGCTGCCTAACAGGTATCATTATCGTTTCGATACCTCGGCAGTACCATTCAATCTGTTGATGTCAGCACTGTTAAAACACAAGCGTTGTCTACAAACTGATAGACAGTAAACCAAAATCGAACATTAACATAATATGCGCATTATGTCTATACTTACTAACTGTTGCAAAACACAAATACAAATATCAAATCTCAGACATAGATCATACCTTCCTACAGCTACGAAACACAAACATTAGAAATATATATATAGAAAGCAGTGAAATGTCAACAAAACAGACATTGCCACGACAAGAACTCTAGAACTTAAAAACTATAAACGTTAAAATGAACTAGTCAACTAAACGAATAGGCTAGAAGTTACTGAACAAGCGCAAGCGTGACAAGAAATGTGTTTCTCAGCCACATGTTCCCGGATCGATCAAAGAGCCGTGAGAGTGGTTTTGGTAGACGGAAACAGAAAGAAGCTCGTCGTATATATA
>NC_068981.1:133348482-133352929 GCF_001194135.2 Octopus bimaculoides
TATGTATGTATGTATGTATTATGTGTGTGTGTATATATGTGTTGACGTTCTCATAAAGCAGCTGTTCGGCATAAACGACCGATAGAATAAGCAGCAGGCCTTAAAAAATACGTACGAGTACTAGGGTGGATTCGTTTGACTAAACTTCTTTAAGGTGGTGCCCCAACATGGCCGCAATTTGAAACGAATAAAAGTTCAAATATATGGAAACACACATTGCAAATACATAAAACGGAAAATGACAATAACCTAAGGAATAATCAACTGAGAACTGTAAAGATGTAGATATAGATTAATGAAAAAACATGGACCAATAGACGTTGCAGTGAATGATAAATGTCACTTAATATACACAGTATTTAAACTTGAGCGACTAATACTTCATGTGGAAACACAATAATTCGGCAGATTTGTATGTTATGTCTTATGTCTTCAAGCAGTCCTTCAGGCTCGAATACACATGGATGGCCTCTAATTCTAGCCTGAAGGACTCCTTGGAGACTCAAGGCATGATATATAAATCTGCCAAATTATTGTTTCCACTGCACAAAACTATCAGTCGCTCATATCTAAATACTGTATATATATATATATATATATATATATATATATATATAGATAGATAGATAGATAGATAGATAGATAGATAGATAGATAGATAGATAGATAGATAGATAGATAGATAGATAGATTGATTGATTGTATAGCAATATTTCTTGCTTTAGCGCAGTTTATTCCGAATTAAAAGAACATACGACTGTGTATCCATTCCCCAAGAAGGTCAACCATTCTGGTTTGCTATCCACAGCCCAATCAGAATCTTGCAAACTTCTTACATTGTGACCTCTGTTGCTTTCACGAAATCATTCGACACAATAAACTAGTCAGCCCTATGGCAGTTGTTCAGAACATTTGGATGTGCAGAAAATTTCCCTTGTATAATAGGGTCTCTGCATACTTAAATCATAGCACAGGTTTCAGACCACTCTAGCTCTGCACAGTTTGATGCTACAGAGGATTCCAAGCAAGGCTTTATGTTAGCTCCAACAGTACCATCGATGCCAGAAGACAGATTTCAGTCAACCTAACGTAATATACATATAGGAAAGATCCGATGTTAATCAATTTAAGGTTCCCTACCTCAAGTCTAAGATCAACATTACGCTTATGTCAGTAGAAGAAATATGCGCTGGTGATCGTACTTTAATACCAGACATTACAATGAAAATTTAGATCTTGAAGTATGCTCTTGATGCTTTAGCTTCAACGTTAGGCTTGAAAATTAACACCCGTAAAACTGAAAATCTGTATCGGCCAAGTCTTGATTGAGACCAATTGACACCCTAATCCATCACCACCGAAAGGCAGAATATTATAGAGGCAAGCTACTTTACCTATCTAGGTAGTTCAACTAGAAATGATGGTAGACTCAAGTGACGAACTAGATTGCAAATAAGCAAGGATAGATCGGAAGTTTGAAAGAGCGTTTGTAGAACAACACGCAGGTGCCAAATGAAGTGCAAAGTATAGCTAACAATAGGAGTATCTACGCTGCAATAATTTATTAATTGTGAAAGCATGCTTTCATGATGAGACACCAGAGAAAGGTCGTGGCTTTTACAAGAAAAGACAAGAACAGAGACATTGTCTTCTTACAGAAAGCCAAATTCTAACAAGATAATTTGGGGAATGACATTCAAGCTGAGTTAGATACTCTCAAAGAATGGAGAAACTCGTCCGATAAGATAAATACAATTGTGGAGACATTGAGATAAATTAAAGAAGAGGCCGAGTAAGATATAAGGATGTGGATAAACGTAAATGTGGATATTGGACATCCATAAGAGTAGCTAGATCACGGCAGATGAGGTGAGAAACCAGTGGAGAAGACTGGTTCCACGACACACGATATTTCATATGGATAGTTATTGTCGACAATTGACAGGTTGTCTTTCATGATGATGATGATGATGAAGACGACAACGACGATGGTGATGTTGATTGTAGTGCTGGGGTGCGTGTGTCTGTGTGAATATGTAACATTTCTTTTTTGCATCAGTGAATAACGGTGAGAATCGGTGCATCAGAAAGTGCAATATGGTAATAGTTCTGCCACCACCACCTTCTACAGGTCAAATCTGTCTCTGACTTATCAGATCGCTAAAATGTCACTAAAAATCCTGGAATCGATAAATTTGATTAAAACGTATTTAGGCGTTGTCTCATCATGAATAGCGGCAAGACAACGATCTCCAAACTGCTGAGTAAAAAAAAATTCTTAGTAATATCGATAATTTACTCAGTCAAACATTCAAGACCACAAACATACAGCTCTGACTTTCTTCATTAAATATAACGATTGAAGGTTTCATCGAGTCCAGCCTGATATTCCGTAGCTTCTTCTATAGCCTGTATTGTACATTCTATATGACATATATTGTTAAATGCATCAATTGGTATCATTGATAACCTTTGTCCATATAATCATTATTTATTTAACTAACCTCTGTCTGTATGTCATAAAATGTCGAAGCGAGTCGTTATGTATTTACAGAGAGTCGTAACCGATCATTAATGTGTAAAATATTCTTGGATTTGATAAGGTCGTGTTACACAAACTAGAGAAATGCTATTTCATTGCTCTAGGCATTCAATTAGCGATTCGAAATTGAAAAGCAATTAATCAGGATTCAAATTGTTTACTGAGTTTTAAAGGAGTTTTTCCAAGCACATACAAACAGAAACATACGCACAGACATACCACGTATAATGCCCACATACAAACATGTATACACACAAACATGCACATATACATACACCAATATATATATATATACATACAAATTTATATATAGACACATATACATACACAGTATATGTATGTGTGTGTATATATATATATTCATACACATTCACACATCCATACAGACATACAAACATACACACACGCATACGTACATACATATCTACATACAAACATACATATGTGCGCTCACACACGTATTTAAAGACATTTATTTTCACACGTATAGACATAGACGCATATATGTATGTAGGTGTATTTTGGAGTTTGCCCACGCGTCTGACTATGTGTGTAAAACTAATTTAACACACATCTATAAATCTGTATATATGTATGTCTATATATATATATATGCATGTATGTATAAATTGTATGTGATATGTAATAATAATTTAGAATGCATGAAATTCAGTTTCCTTTTGCTTCGAAATAATCGAAGGATTTCTACTCGAAACTTCCTGAAATGCTTCTAGTGGTTTATGGAAGAGTGAGGCGGGAGAGGAACATTATTCTTACCTTCTCCTCCTCCTCCTCCTCCTCTTCTTCTTCTTCTTCTTCTTCTTCTTCTTCTTCCATCTCCTCCTCCTTCCCCACCACCTCTTCGGTAGTTCTGTTTTCCTTGCAGTCTCTCGTAAAAACTGTTCGCTGTCTGTTCAATTTACGGAAATAGATTTAATCGATTTTTAGTATTCTACCGAACAACAGACACATTTTTGCCGAAGCAATTCGGTTTTAATCGATTCCAGAGGCGACACGGACCACATAGGGCACTGAAATACCCTTTATATATTTATCTACTTACTTATTTACTTTCGTCTAGTTAGAGGTAAGGTCACTCTGTCTTACACCTTTCACGTAGTTTGAGGTGTGTTATAATTATTTACAATATTCCAACGGTCCGAAATTATTTCCAATACATGCATTCAACAACACCTAATTAAACGAAGCGGAATAAAATGCTTGATATAAAACTAAAAGTTATAACATATATTCTCTGAAAAAGGAGAATTAAGTAGTGTAGTAAAGAATTGAAACTGACTACCACAGGTAATATAAAGCATAATGTATTCAAAGCGGCGAACAGGCAGAATCGTTAACACGCCGGGCAAATCGCTTAGCAGTATTTTTTTTTACTTCACGTCTTGAGTTCAAATTCCGCTTAGGTTGACTTAGCCTTTCATCCTTTCGAAGTCGATAAAATATGTACCAGTGGAGAATTGGGAGTCGATTTAATCGACTAGCCCCTCTCCCAAGATCTCAACCTTTGTGCCTAAAATAGAAACGATTATTATTTTTTTTTTTTTAGTTTTAGTTTCAAAGCAGCGAGCTGGTAGAATCGTTACCACGCCGGACTAAATGCTTAACAGCATTTCTTTCGGTTTTACGTTCTGAGGTCGACTTTGCCTTTCATCCTTTTGGGGTCAATAAATTAAGTACCAGTGGAGAATCGACTTAACCGTTCCCCATAATTTCAGACCTTGTACTTATTGAGAAAAATATTTTTTGCTTCTAGTACTACATCAAACTAAACTCCTATTATCTCGCTGCGTTAAATCTGCTGGAATATACAATACACCGTTTTGATCCTCGCTGTTCACCGTCCGGGTACATGGTGATGTACTAGATATATTATATATTAATATA
>NC_068981.1:133352968-133358959 GCF_001194135.2 Octopus bimaculoides
TATATATATATATATATATATATTAGAGAGAGAGTGGGGAGGTGGCTAGTAATCGGCAATTACAAAGGCCTCAAATAATGTCTTTTTGGGTTAGTTAGAAAAGAAAATACGCAAAAGCTTATGAGAAGACGCCGTGAAAACCATAAAACGATTAACACAGATTTTTAAAATCATTAAAATTATAGCTATCAGGGGATCAAGAAACAGAAAGAGTTTCTGAAGACAAAACAGAAAATACTTAAGTAGAATCGATTCTTACAGGGGAGTAGAACAATACAACTAAACGGATGTAAAGTAACGGTAAGACATGGAGGAACAAGAGAAAAATGTTTGGCAGAACAACGACTATGAAAGTGTTTATGGAAAAGAGATAGAGAATCAATGTCTTGGCGATGAGAGTGAGCTTGATATTTGACTGCCAAGCTCACATTTTGAACTCCATCAACTTAGAGGTGGGATATCAATATTCTATAGAGGAGTAAATAAGTGAATTTTAAAGACCTAGAATGTACTCAGAGGAAAAATAATGACGAGATCCTTATAGAGAACCACTAATCTTCAGAAGGATCAAACACCTACTTGTCTGGTACCTTCTGTGATGACCTTTAAAAGTCTCTTCTCTTTCTGTTGAGCTTCCTGTTAATCATAAGACTTTATTCTAATAGCTTCTTCTTTTGCTTCTAAGTAGTCCCTTACGTCACTGTGGCATCAAACCTTGTTTAGAGAAAATCATATTAAAAAATATGTTTTTAGAAATAAATTCAGAATATTTACTTCGAGTAAGGTATTTAGAAAAATTTGAACCTAAAAGATGGAAATATAAGAAACTCATAAGTTACAATGTGCTACTATCAGGCTGTATATTAACGCCGATAAATTTGCATTAATAGGGTCATGTAAAAAAAAAAAATTGCTTCTCACATTGACATTAGGTCATGTATATTCTTTTCTACTCTAGGCACAAGGCCCGAAATTTTGTGGGAGGGAGCCAGTCAATTAGATCAAAACCCAGTAGGCAACTGGTACTTAATTTATCGAGCCCGAAAGGATGAAAGGCAAAAATTGACCTCGGCGGAATTTGAACTCAGGACGTAAAGACAAGCCAAATACCGCTAAGCATTTCGCCCGACGTGCTAACGTTCCTGCTAGCTCGTCGCCTTTAGGTCATGCATATTGGGGGAGAGTATATAGTCAATTTAATTGTTCCCAAAGTCTGAGTGGTCCTAATTTTATCTACAATAGATGTAATTTATAAACAGATGTACTTAAATACTGCAAAACACTACGTTTGATATACATCTGTTTCTACAACTTCAGCACAATTTCGTTTGTCAAATATCTTTTAAAATTCTTCATTCTTTCATGAACACTAGCCTTCCTCGGGCTTTGCATATCTAGAACTCTCTCCAATATGATACTTCTTCGTCGAAGATCCACGATATTTGAAGATTTTGCTGCTATTTCTAAGTCCAGCGACCTCGTTGACTCCATGTCGTAGAGACTTGTTCATTGGCTCGTGAAGTCAATTCTAGCTATGCTCTCCAAAGTGCTCTTGGAACTTTCAATCAGAATAAGGAAGAGTTAATATATTACGTTGGAATATATCATTTAAATGCATTCTTATATTTGCCTTGTTTCATGTATAATTTTCTCACAGTTTATACACCAGCAAATGTTTATTCTTAAATATATTTATGTGTATAATTTGCTCAACTGTCTAAACATATATGCAAATTATGTTATTCAATGTTCTTATGCCACACATACGCGCGCGTATTATACTATCATTTTCTATACTGTTTTAAAGCAGAATATAGTTAATTTATAGTTTTATTCTACTCTGCACTTTTTAATGCTGCTTACATCATACAAAGAAAATTGAATACAGTCTTATAAACTATATAATCGCTGCTGACAACCACTTACCTACTTATACAGGTGATTGACTTCAAAGGGCTAAGAGGAATAATGACGAGATAAATTAATAAAAATAAAGTATTTGTTTGTAAGAACTAAAAGTCCAGGCTCTGAGAATCTCGGAAGTAAACAAGTAAACAAGATCAAGAATTTGGCACTGTTAAGGGTCAGTACAATGCCATTTAGTCTTAATGGTTTTTAAGGAAATCGATTTTAAAGCGAATTACATAGTTGCAACGTAAAAGCTTTATTGAATTGAATTCTTTTCTCTTGGTTTCTGCAAGTAAAGGTTTGAATAATTTGAAGCAAATGCTTTTTGGGAGTGGATTTGTATGCTTCCTTTCGTAACCCTGGAGAGAATATGATTATTTGATCGTCTTTTGCCGCTAGAGTGCATAAAGTATGAAACATTTTCTGGTATTTCAGCATTTGCCTTCGTACAATTTCTACACGTCACATTTACATTAAATTATCCATGATGTTCGCATTTACTTTAACAATGGAATGCATAGGAAAACCACGCAAAAATCAATAAAGATGAAATATTTTGTTGGTCTTAACAAAGATAAACAAGTTTTATTTGAGAGATACTTCGTAGAAATTTCCTCCATCTATGAGAAGAAAACTATCAGAATTTCACCCAAATTTTTTCGTTATGTCAATGTTAACGGATTAAATTCCTTGAAGGGGTTTATAGTAATTGTCAAATAATTCTTTATAACTACTCATTATGGATTTAGAGAAATGAACAGTAGTGGTTAAGGAAGAATTAGGAACGTATTTCAATATAATATGTGAACAGAATTATGGAAAGTAATTTAGATTCTGAGAATGTAACTATACAGTGTTGGTTGACTGCGAGAGCAAGAATTTTCAAAAGAATCTTGTACAAAAGCTTCTCTCCAGTTTTATGCCAAAGGAAGAAATGTAATTTCCTATATATACAAAAGTAAGTCGAATTTCAGAAGGTTGTCGTTCTCGAGTGAAGGGGATTTTATGTTATTATTACAGGCTTTGAGGAAATTAGTAAAGGCATATTTTTATTGATAGTCGTTGGTAAATTCAAACACTTGCAATTAGCAGATTTCTTCAGCGATTATACTACAGCATTGCTGCAGGGGAACTACATAGGAGTTTACGAAGTAAAGGTTTTGGTTGTGTAAGGAAGGTAAACGGTCGTAGTGTCGATTGTCTGCCTAGCTTTCATGGATGTGTTATGGTTAAAGGATATTCGCTGTTAGTGGTAGTCGGCAGAAGATTACTAGATTGACGATCAGATAACAAAATGTTCACGTAATTGCTTCGTTGTGCAATAAGATAATGTTTTATTTCATCAGATACTTTACCAAGAATGTATTTTTTCTTTTATCCCGATATCGTTTCAGGCGTTTTACTATATGACCATACTGGTGCAGCATCTTCAGTTTTAGTGCGCTCGTGTAAGCGAATCTCGCTTCAGATTTCCCCCAACATGCTTTTTAAGCTATTTCCGTGAACGTGTATGAATACAAGACACATGAATAAAAAGTTGTTTTATTATCTGTTAAATGAACTCGAAGGACAATGAATATGTTGTTGTTGGCACTCCGTCGCTTACGACGTCGAGGATTCCAATTGATCCGATCAACGTAAAAGCTTTATTGAATTAAATTCTTTTCTCTTGGTCTCTACAGGTAAAGGTTTGAATAATTTGAAGCAAATGCTTTTTGGGAGTGGATTTGTATGCTTCCTTTCGTAACCCTGGAGAGAATATGATTATTTGATCGTCTTTTGCCGCTAGAGTGCGTAAAGTATGAAACATTTCGTGGTATTTCAGCATTTGCCTTCGTACAATTTCTACACGTGCTCGTGAAATTAACGAGTGGCTGAGCACTCCACAGACACGTGTACCCTTAACGTTGTTCTCGGGGATATTCAGCGTGACACATTGCGACAACGCTGACCCTTTGAATTACAGGCACAACAGAAACAGGAAGTAAGAGAAAGTTGTGGTGAAAGAGTACAGCAGGGTTCGCCACCATCCCCTGCCGGAGCCTCGTGGAGCTTTTAGGTGTTTTTTCGCTCAATATACACTTACAACGCCCGGTCTGAGAATCGAAACCGCGATCCTATAATCGCGAGTCCGCTGAATAATCAAAATAAGAACATAAGATATTTTACTTAAAATGCAATTTCTTTTAATAAGTGGCATCATATAATATACATTAGAGCCAATATTTTAAAATCTTTTTTAGCAATGTTTTCTCTCCCAAATTATATCCTAATATTTTACAAATTTCGATTGATCGAATTTCCGTAAAAATCGATGTTATTTTAGAGCATTTCTCCAAATTTAATTTTAATATTTGGAGAGAGAGAGGGAGAGACTCAACATAACTAGTTCCCGGGGGATAAAAAGAATGACACAATTCATTTAGTTGAACATAGTAGCATGAAGTGTAAGCAGTTCCTTGATTGCAGCGAACTGGCTTTTCATTAGTGATATGTTCACAACTCCACTAAGGAAGACTTACAATAATATCCCATTTGTATCCAGAAGAATAAAAGATTTATCTATCAATTAATTGTTAGACGTGGAGTCGCTCGGCTTAACGGGCATCTCTTCCAGATGGGGAATACATATGCCATGGGAACCGCCCCTATGTGACTCGGGAAGGAATTTTATTTTTTTAATTGTTAAACATGGTATAAGAGGGTGTCTTTTACATCAGACTCCACACACAAATGCAAGTGTCTCTTTTTTGGTCGTTATTGACTAAATTTATAATAGATAGAAATATCTTTAGATAGAAAGTCTTTAGATAGAAAGTCTTTAGATAGAAAGTCTTTAACTTTTAGTGATAGCTAAACTTTGCATTATCAGGGGAGTAAAATATTTATGCAGCAGAAGGTATTTAGATTCATTGTGGAGCAGATTAAAACGAATTTTGACTTATTTTATGAGATATCGAATGAGTTAACAAGTACTACTCGGTTAAACCATTGAAACGTTTTGTTGCTTCTCACGGTGGTAACTTATAAAACAATTTTATTACAAATAATATTGGGATTTATTTTTAAAGTGAGAAAATAACTTCGTTGTAGTCGAAGCAAACTATTGAGAAAATAACGAAGTATACATTGAGTGAATGTATGACAACAAATTATCTCCATTCTCTTCACATCCGGAAACCATTCAATTGAAGAATTGAGCATTGTAGGAAGCTTTTAAAATCTACTACGAGTTGGCTTTCTTAAAAATATACGATTAAAGGCTACATATACTTTGAAATTGAGCAAAAGCAATTGAAGTCAATGACATATACAACGGAATAAGGAAATATATTCTCTAACAAACAGAAGATAAATGGCAACTCTTTCTACAAAATGATTCCTGTTTAAAAGTGCAAGAGTTAGACAACAATGAGTTAATCTATAAAAGTGTTATCTATATAAACATGCAGGAAAAACCAAAACAATAGAGATAAAAGGTGTTTCAAGCTTCTTCAAAAGAAATTATAATATAATCTTTATATCTCAACATGAGGTCAAGTCAGATAAAATTGACAGTGACTTCACACAATATCACCCTTTGTCTGCTATGATAAATGTGTGAAACTCTTCTTATGTAGTAACAATTATTATTATTTTGTGTAATTTAAATTGTATTTCATTCTACAGGATATAGTTATTTATCGTATTTGAATGAAACCGAGATTGGTCAATTGAGATAATTATCACTTAATGCTAACAAAGTTGTCTAATAATAATGATGATGATAATAATAGTTATTATTTCAAATTTTGCCACACGGGCAGCTTGGAGGAGGTGGGGATAAGTCGATTACGTCGACCCCAGTGTTCAACTGGTACTTATTTTATCGACCCCGAAAAGAAATTTGAACTCAGAACGTAGCGACGGGCGAAATACTGCTAAACATTTCGTCAAGTGTGCTAACGATTCTGCCAGGTCGCCACCTTAATAATAATAATAATAATAATAATAATAATAATAATAATAATAATAATAATAATAATAATAATAATAATAATAATAATAATAATAACAATAAAAATAACAACAACAACAACAACG
>NC_068981.1:133360093-133361787 GCF_001194135.2 Octopus bimaculoides
ACCCGCAAAATGGCTGAAGTTCAAAAGATAGTGCTCATGGGAACTGCCCATATCCTACGCAAAATACTGTCTATCTGATCTCAAATTTTAAAACATTATCTAGAACAACACTGTACAAATTCAAATACATGGTACCCTAGGCATAACACCTACATGAACTTCTAACTTGTTGTCTGTTGAGGTCTCTGGGTGAGACTTGGATCCAACTTGTACAAATGCAAAGCAAAAGTCAAACATAAAATAATAATAATAATCCTTTTTACTAAAGGTACAAGGCTTGAAATTTTGGGGAGGGAATTAGTCAAATATATCGACTCCAGTGCGTAACTGGTAGATATTTCATCGAGCCCGAAAGGATAAAAATCAAACCTCGGCGGAATTTGAACTCAGAACTTCCTTGTCTTTCTGTCTAAGCTGTTTAGATCGTCTACTGTCCATGCGATTGCCCATGCACCACAACTAAGGAGTGGAACCGCCCAGGTGTTGATAGCTTCAATCTTATTCCGTTCGTTTAATTTCGACTTAAGGATCAGTCTCGGTCTGCGTAAGTACTCCACCTTAAATTTTTCTGTCATTTCTTTCTCCATCAATTTATCCATTTCCAAAATCCCCAAGTACTTATAGCCCATCGCTTCTATCTGCTTCATAATCACCCCCGACAGTATCGCTAGCCCGTCCATACATTTTATTTTGCCTCTCTTCAAGAATAACACACCACATTGTTTCAGTTCAAATTTCATTCTGATATCAGCACTGAAATTATACACAGTATCAACGAGGGAACTGACTTGGGATTCATCTCTACCATAAAGTCTGAGGTCATCAATGAATAACAAGTGGTGGACTTTTGTGTTTGGATGTGATACACCAAAAAATTGCTACGAACATAAACCCAAAGGTATCATCGAAAATGACAATGCAAAGGTCCTATGGGATTTTATGATTCAATGCGACCATGAGATAAAGAATAGGAACCAGACATAGTGTTAATATAAAAAGAAAGCAAACGATGTTGGATCATAGATGTAGCATGCCCAGCTGACAACAAGGTATGCGATAAGTAAGAAAGAAAAGTCGATAGATATGACAGGTTAGTTTGGGAGGTTAAGCAATTGTGGTCGATGAAAAAGGTGGTAGTTGTACCAATAGTTGTTGGAGCCCTGGGAGCAGTGAGAAATATCTTGAAAATTACATGGAACAAATAGGGGCTGCAATAAGGGTGAAGCACTTGCAGAAAACAGCTCGAATACTCTGCAAGGTGCTAGAAAAAAAAGGGGTGTTACTTTAGTTCACAAGTAGTGAACAGCTGACACCGTAATATATCTCAAGCATTAGAAGCTGCGCAAAGCCAATAAATAATAATAATGATAATAATAATAATAATCCTTTCTACTGGAAGTACAAAGCCTCAAATTTGAGAGAAGGGATTAAATTGATTACATCGACCTCAGTTCGTAACTGGTACTTATTTAATCGACCTCGACCAGGATGAAAGGCAAAGTCGGCCTTGGCAGAATTTGAACGCGAGAACGTAGCGGCAGACGAAATACCGCGAAACATTTCGCCCGGCGTGCTAACGATTCTGCCAGTTCACCGCCTTAATAAAAAAAAAAAATTTTTTTTTAATAAATAAATAAATAAATAAATAAATAATAATAATAATAATAATAATAATAATAATAATAATAATAATA
>NC_068981.1:133361797-133364286 GCF_001194135.2 Octopus bimaculoides
TAATAATAATAATAATAATGATGATGATGATGATGATGATGATGATGATGACAACAATAGTAGTAGTAGTGATAATAATAATAACAATAGTAGTAGTAGTAATAATAATAATAACAATAGTAGTAGTAGTAATAATAATAATAACAATAGTAGTAGTAGTAGTATTAGTAATAATAATAATAAGTTTACGACTATTATTGTTGCTTAAGGAACATTGAAATTCAGTTCTAAACGACTGTCTTGAAAATTTACTCACTATATTATTTTCAGAGTTCGAAAAAAAAGTCTTCAAACCATTTCATTGCTTATGTCTGAGTGCTAAAAATAATCATGATATTTAACGAAATCTTATTTCATTACCAAAATGTTATTTTTCTTCTAAATCAATACCATAAAGATATGATCATAATTAATATTTATTTAACTTCACTTATCAGCAGACCAAATATTGATATGCTCCACCATTTGAAGTTTATAGGAATTATTTGAGGCCATTTATAGAATTTTGTCTTAAAAGTAAATTTACACAGAAAGATAATTGAATAATCAATGTTTTAAATATTTATATTTTTCTTTCGATATCAATTTAGAGAGAAGGTATCATATGTTTTTGTTGTTGTTGTTGTTTTGTTACTGTTTATTGTTTTTTGTTTCCTTTTTTGTTAATGGGTGAGGAGTGAGAGTTCTGAATAAATATTTTAAATGTTCATCATAAGTTAAAACTATTTAATGTTTTCAGTTATTTCTATGACTGCAAATCACTTTCTTTCAATAAATATAATTTTGAAAATCAATCAATCACATAATATCAAATCTATAATCACTTCTTTAACTTTTTCTTTATCTCATGCGTCCTTCCATGGGTGATGGACTAAATAATAACCAGAACAGTGACTATTTAAATTTTATGTACCTTGTTTTTACCATTGTAAATGGAGTTGTTGTTGTTGGCACTCCGTCGTAAGCGATGTCGAGGGTTCCAGTTGATCCGACCAACGGAACAGCCTGCTCGTGAAATTAACGTGCCAGTGGCTGAGCACTCCACATACACGTATACCCTTAACGTAGTTCTCGGGGATATTCAGCGTGACACAGTGTGACAAGGCTGACCCTTTGAATTACAGGTACAACAGAAACAGGAAGTAAGAGTGAGAGAAAGTTGTGGTAAAAGAGTACAGCAGAGTTCGCCACCATCCCCTGCCGGATCCTCGTGGAGCCTTAGGTATTTTCGCTCAATAAACACTCACAACGCCCGGTCTGGGAATCGAAGCCGTGATCCTATGACCGCGAGTCCGCTGCCCTCATCACTAAGCCATTGCGCCTCCACTGTAAATTGAGTAAACATTAATCAATTATACACTTGACCTGGACAAGATTGTAAACTCCATCCAGTGGTGAGGCTCACGTTTAGGAATTTAGCATTGAATGGATTTAGAGTTTAGTCGCTTGATCCATGCCCGCTCTTATTTGGAGTAGCAGTACCTGTTAAAGAAACAAGTTTTGAATCAAATAGTGCTCTGCGCAATATAAGCATAAAGATGTGGCTAATTCATACAAGATTCTGAGAAGATTGGTCCCTGGACAATTTTAAATACACACAAACCTGTGTGTGAACATGCTCTGCCCTTATGTGAACAAGTTCCTTGCCTAAGGATTAATAAAGTAGATCCTGTGCCTCATGAAAGCTGGAGACAACCAGGGTGAACTTTAAGTAAACCAACATAAGATTCCAGTATAAATGTCTAAATCAGTCTTTGTGACACTATCCTGAATATCATAGGCGATGGAATGGGATCTACACAGGACTATCAACCTTATAAACATTGTCCCTTTTTAAACATATTCTTCAAAAAGGTGGGATTTACATAAAAGACGTCACAAAGCTACAATACCCTTTACATTCATGCTCTTCTTTAAAGAACATCAAAACGTTCAAAACTACGGTTATAACAAGCTAGTCTTCTTTAACACCACCAAATAAGTAGCACTGAAAAATAATAGTTTATCTAATTGCTATAAGGTCAGAAATTACTTTGAGGAGAAGGAAGGAAAGTTCAAATGTATTAACTCCAGTGCTTGAGTGATGCAACTACTTATTTTATTGAAAGGGAAATGATGACAAGCGAAGACAACTCCCATCTGGGTTTTGACTCAGTGCATACGAATATCACAAGATTATTTGTCTGACATTGCAACGATTCTGCTTATCACTTCGTATATGTGGGTCTATATGCGTGTGTTGTGTGTGTATCTGTATCGAGTAGGTAATACAGACACTAGGAGGAAAACAACACTCAGTGAGTTTAATTCATGATTGTAACAGTTGGGATTTACGTTTGGTAATGTGCGCTTCGTATCCAATCTCAAGATCGGAAGCGTGACATTTAAAGGACATTAGTTTAACGTACTAGTGAATACAATCACACACACACACACACACACACACACGCACACACACATTTTTGGCTGTATGCAAGTGTGTATGTATC
>NC_068981.1:133364856-133365712 GCF_001194135.2 Octopus bimaculoides
ATATATATATATATATATATATATATATATATGTACATGCATATATATATATATATATTTATACACACATACATACATACATACTTATACAAAGGAGACAATGTAAATTTTCTTTTCTTTATGAAATGGAAATTTATAATATGGAAAACTATTATATAAAGATAATTGTTTTTATTGTTTCTTCGAAAAAGTTTACAAATTATATTGTTTTGTTAGAGAAGAAAATTAATTTTTAAATATTATGATTGATTTTGTATTTATTGTGTTTCTACTTATTTGTTTCTGTTTATTCCGATTAAATGAATTAGTTTTGTATTAAAATAATTTCACAAACGTTACACGTAATTTATTGTCCAATATCTTCAGGTCACCTAACTTTTTATGTTTAATATTTTATATCTGTAAGGTGGCGAGCTGGCAAATTCGTTAGCACACCGCGCAAAATGCTTAGCGGCATTCCGTCTGTCTTTACGTTCTGAGTTCAAATTCCGCCAAGGTTGATTTTGCTTTTCATGTTTTCGGGGTCAATTGAATAAGTACCAGTTACGCACTGAGGTCGATGTAATTGACTTAATCCTTTTGTCTGTATTTATTTGTCCCCTCTAGGTTTAGCTCCTTGTGGGCAATAAAGAAATAAATATTTTCTGTGTGTAAGACTGCGAGCTGGCAGATTCGCTAGCACGCCGGATAAAATGCTTGGCGCCATTTCATCCGTCTCTACCTTCTAAGTTCAAATTCCGCCCAGGTCGACTTTGCTTTTCATCCTTCGGGGTCAATAATTTAAGTGCCATTTGCGAACTGGGGTCGATCTAACCGACAGGCACCCTCCGTAAAAATTTCGGGCCTTGTGCCCTTC
>NC_068981.1:133366433-133380806 GCF_001194135.2 Octopus bimaculoides
GAGCGAAATTGCCGCCCTTAAAGTGGCGTGCTGGCAGAATTGTAAGCACCTTGGGCAAAATTCTTAGCGGCATTTTGTCCGTCTTCACATTCTGAGTTCAAATTCTGCCATGGTCGACCTTGCCTTTCATCCTTTGGGGGTCGATAAAAGAATTACCAGTTGAGCACTGAGGTCGATGTAATCGACTCCCCCTCCTCCCCCGAACTGTGGTCTTTGAAACCAATATTTTCTGTCTGGTCTAACGGTTAGGAAGTTCGGCTCACAATCATAAGATTTTTTAATTCCCGGACCGGGACGGTGTGAACAAATGCATGGTACATGTTTCCAAGCGATACTGGCTCGTGATTGATGAGTTGTTGCACTTTACTACTTCCAGGATATATTTTCCTAGTTCTGTGTTACTCTTTTTATTCTAAGTGCTCCATTCATTTCTATTTGAGGAATAAATCTATTCTTTGATGTACCTTGAGGGTAAAATTATTCTCAAGTATTCAGTGCGGGAATATAATGATCCAGCAACTATTTCCGTATAAACGTTTTTATTTTATTAAGTGACGATGGTCAGCAAGAAACAGCGAACTACGAAAACTCGTTTTTCTGAAGATTGTTGTACATTGTTCTGGCTAAGCTCTGAATTGTTTGAACATTCTATAATACATTTTTAGATATTTTGTTGATAACATTTAAATACAAAGAAACAAAGAAACAGATAAAGAAAAACGAAGAAAAATACTATGCCTATCAGCAAATGTATTCCAGCTATAGACATGCCGTCTTGTTCTTTGAAGTATGCACTTAATGTAACAATATTCAAGACCTGAAAGAATGTAATTTGAAGAAATTTAGTTACTGTGTCATATCTTCTTGTTAACTCCTTTATATACTTCCATAAATCTTTGTAAGGGAGAATTTTTATGAATGATAGTATTCTAGCATTTTTGGTTGTTAGACTGGTTTCAAATATTCGGACTAGGCCAGTAATCCTAAGTGGGAAATTTAGTTGATTATATCGACCGCAGTGCTCATCTGGTACTTATTTTATCAATTCCATAGTGATGAATGGCAAATTCAGCCTCGACGGAATTTGAACTCGGAATATAATTAGCCACACTAACAACCGATGATACAAATAAATAACAGTAACTCATTGGTTCGTAAAGGTACTTACCCCTCCTTTCCCGGACCAGCCTCCTCTGATCCAACGATTGAACTAATTACTGGACAATTAATAATCAGAGATATTCATCAATAACTGATCAACCATTTTTATTTGCAGTTGATACCAATAAGATCCAAGTATTTTTGAAGTTACAATAAACGAAGGAATAGTTAGACGATCTTGAGAATTATACACACACACACATACACTCCACGTGTGTGTGTGTGTGTGCGTGTGTGTGTGTGTGTGTGTGTGTGTGTGTGTGTGTGTGTGTGTGTGTGTGTGTGTGTGTGTGTGTGTGTGTGTGTGTGTGTACGTGAATGAAAGTTATTTGCAACAGAAGTACTGTCACTTGTTAAAACTACGTTATTTTCGCGCTTGTATATAATTGCACATTTAGCCTCACAATTGTGTTCACGCAAGTTATTAGTATATAAGCATATGCACACACGCAGTTGTGCGTTTATGAGTGTATGTATACGTGTGTTTGTGTGTGTGTGGGTGGCTGTGTATATGTTTGTGTACGTGTTTATATATATATATATATATATATGTGTGTGTGTGTGTGTGTGTGTGTAAACATATAATTATACATACATAAACATGTACACACATATCCACATACAAACATATATACTTATTCAGATACTCATTTACTACGTTCGCACACTCCCACCTACTTGCACACAACCTCTGCAAAAGCAAACACACATATCTCCTAGCAAACACACGCATACACCAGCATACAACCATCTATACATACATTCAATCATACGTACATACATACATACATACTTACATATATATAAGTACATACATATTTACATACATACACCCGCATACATACACAGTCCATTTATTTCCTTCAATTTAGCTTAGAACTAGATTATAGAATCATAATTTCGCCTTCCTGATTCTATTATTACCAAGGGAATCATTATTTAAGGTTCGTGCAGAATGTAACTTTAGAGAAACCTTTAAAAACCTATTAACTATCTAGTTCAAACAAGGATGAATTATGAAACCATTGAATATCCACATTTAAATTCTAACACAAGTTCTTGCATTAGAGTAATTCTGCAGCAATTTATTCAGTACGTGACCAAATATGAGGTCATGAATGATAAAGAACCACGTGTCATTTGGACCTATCCACGACCTAGCTTTCTATCTGCATTGTAGCTGAAACACTTTCTATACACTGTTAATGCTAATAAGCAAGGAATTCCAACTACGCATACTGTAACCAATAAATAATGTGTCTCTCTCACCTAAATGAAGCAATAATCCTTTTTACTATAGGCACAAGGCCTGGTATTTGTGGGGAGGGGGAATAGTGGATTACATCGATACCAGTACTTGACTGGATCTTAATTTATCGACCCCGAAAAGATGAAAGGCAAAGTCGAGCTCGGCGGAATTTGAACTCAGAACGTAAAGACAGACAAAATATTGCTAAGCATTTCGCCCGACGTGCTAACGAATCTGCCAGCTCGCCGCCTTAAAACGAAGTAATGATAAATTAGACAAATGCATTCAGGGTCGACTCTACCTTTCTCATTCTTCCAAAGTCGGTAACAAACTGGCGTAAGATCGTGGTTTTGATTCAGGGTAGAGCGTTATGTTCTTGAGCAAGACTTTTCATTTCACATTGCTCCAGTCCACTCGATTGTAAATTAGCTCAAATAGAACCTGGGAATTAACCCTGCGACGAACTGTGGTTCCGTTCAGGAGAAGAGAGTTTGATAATTTCAAAATCAATTATACGTCATGCGTCTTGGGGCTGAAAAGAAGGCGCTTGACCTAGTTGTAGGGTGTTGAACTCACGGTCGAAACTCGTCGCTTCGGTTCTCGGTCCTGGCAATGCGTTGTGTTCTAAAGAAAAAAGACTTTATTTCACACAGCTCCAGATCCTTCAGCTGTAAACACGTAACCTGCGACGGATGGCGTCCCATTCGAGGGAAATATCATGATCTCAGTCATATATATGCTATGGAAACCGGGCAACCAGCCCTGTGAGCCCTGGAATGGAACTCGAGACAGTAATATTCCGGGGTTGTTGTTGTTGTTGATGATGATGATGATGATGATGATGATGATGACGACGACGACGACGACGACGATGATGATGATGATGATGTTGATGAATATTAGAGTCACCGCAGTTCATAAAATTCACACCTACCACCCCCAAAATACTTCGGAACATTTTGCTTATGCCAGAAATCTACCTCACCAGTCGCCTGATTCAGAAAAAACATTTTTAGTTCTACATGCACAGGCTTGTCTATACGGCTAAGAAGTTCGCTTCACAACCACGTCATTTCGGGTTCAGTGTCACTGTGTGGCACATTGGACGTGTGTCTTGTACTAAAGTCTCGGACTGCTGTAGATGAATTTGGTAGACGGAAACATAATGGGAGCCCTTCACATCCCCAAACATACTTACACACATATCTATGTATATTTTGATGCGAGAGTTTCTTCCGCGGATGTCACAAATCAGCTAAACACTGCTTGCTTGACACTTTTACGTTGCCTAATAATTATTATTATCAAGGCGGCAAGCTGACAGAATCGTTAGTACACTGGGCAAAATGCTTCGCGGCATTGCGTCTGTTTTTACGTTCTGTGTTCAAATTCCGCCGAGGTCGACTTTGCATTTCATTCTTTCGGGGTCGATAAAATAAGTACCAGTTGAACACTGGAGTCGAAGTGATCGACTTGTCTCCTCCCACAAAAATTCAGGCCTTGTGCCTTTTGTAGAAAGAATTATTATTAAAGTGGCAAACTGACGGAATCGTTAGCACACAAGGCAAAATGCTTCGCGGCATTTCGTCCGTCTTTACGTTCTAAGTTCAAATTCTGCCGAGGTCGACTTTGTATTTCATTCTTTCGGGATCGATAAAATAATTACCAGTTTTGTAGTGGGATCAATGTAAACCAATAATATTTTTCTTAATATGTTTATGTTTCTTTTTCTTCAGAGTATAGAAACTTGATGTTGTGTCATTTATGCTTTATCAAACAGCATTAACTACCCAAGTTAAGTAAAATGATCAGAAAGTGAAACTGTGTTTTATCACAGGCATCTGACGCTTACATCTTACGTTGCCACACTTGTCGCTTCTCTGTTTTTAAAGTCATGTGTAACTGCTACAGTGATCGGAGTTTTCTATATTATGATACTCTCTTCCACAAAAACAAGCGAAAACAAAATAAAATGAAGTAAAACGGAATATTAGGGCAGAACCAATAATATCTATTTGATAGATCGCTTCGAATACATTTTAATAATCTTTTTACAATCGGTTTTATTACTTCATCTATTTATTTTGTCTTTCCTTACTATTTCTATA
Source organism: Octopus bimaculoides (assembly GCF_001194135.2). Taxonomy (NCBI): domain Eukaryota; kingdom Metazoa; phylum Mollusca; class Cephalopoda; order Octopoda; family Octopodidae; genus Octopus; species Octopus bimaculoides. Next base: position 133,370,952 of record NC_068981.1, read on the forward strand.
GAACCAATTTCGTCCATCAAAAAAGGCATCATAACGGATACACATACGCATAAACATTACACACACACACACACACACTCATTCACTCACTCACTCACTCACTCACTCACTCACTCACGCACACACACACGCACACTCACGCACACACAAAATATTCGATAACATCGGACATATATATCGATCCGGAATTATCTTAACACTGTTACAGCGTTATTTTATTCACTCGTTCTTATCAACGTTGAAAACGAAATATCGGTATGTTTAACGTTTTATTACCTCCAGACTAAATCTTTTGATTGGGGTAATAAATACAGGGTTAAGGAAGAACTTGAAGAGAATGGCAGCTGCGAGAATCATTAGTTTGTTAATTTAAAAGATCATGCTTGATATCCCACCACAAGCAGTGTGATGGCACGCAGTTGTAAATACGTGTCATAAAGTAGTGCGTCTCACGAGTAAAGCAGCGTGCGAGTATAGGATTCATAATGTTTTATTTGAACTGAAACTATAGTTTCTAAAGTACTACACTCAGATTCTTGTATTTACGATTTAAAACTTGGTAAGAGCCATCTTGAAGCGTAAAATAATTTGAAACTGCACAAGGGTTAATCACGCTGTTGTGCTAGATATTATATAAATAAGTACAATTTTGGGCCAGATGATTAGTTGCTTGTATGAAAAGACGTTTGTATCTCATTATTTTCTATTGTACCACGATTCCCGTTAGTAATTAAACTTCCATTATATATTTTCTTACCAGTAATTTTCAGATTATTTCGCCCAGTAGCATTTTACGTACTAGAATGTTACAAAGGGACAAATTTTAGCAATACCAGCTTTTGTTTCAGGCTGAAACATGTACCAAAGAAGAGTAGTGTTTGTTGACCACAGTAAACAGAAGAAAAGTTGCATAATTGTCGAATATTTTGTTTATGGCCCCAAAAAGCTTCAGTGGACGAAGGCAATACGGAAAAGAAAAGGAATTTCAATAGTGGCATGAAAGTGCATAATTTATTTTATTTCATTTTATTCATAGTGGACACTGGAGAAGGACGTTGTTGGTATTCTTTAAGCTGTGACAATACAATCCAGATATTAACTAAGATATTAGTTTTCTTCATGGCGTCTTTCCCATCCTCTACACGATTTAAGGTCTTAAATCAATATTTCCAGGCCTGCGCGAGATCAGCTTAACCACTGTGGCTTTTAACTATCACATCGTAAAATCCTATCATTATAAACTTAAAGATTGTCGTATCGAAATTGTCCTTATTAACTGCAGCATTCTTTAATGAGCGGAAGAGTAGAGCAGCGGAAAAAATACGACACTGAAACCATGCCTGAGTAAGGCATTTGACTTTCATACTTTCAAGGTCAATAAACAGATAATAGTCTAGATTCAGCACACTATACACCCGTCCGATCTTGTACTTATATAGCAAAATATTTTGAACAACGCAGCGACATTGAATGCCAGTTATTTACCATATGGTGTGTGTATGTGTGTGTATATATATATATATATATATATATATATATATAAGGAAAGGTTGAAAAGTGCTACACTTTTATAAATACATACATACATACATACATACATACGTACGTACGTATGTATACATGTATGTATGTGTGTGTCTGTGTGTGTGTATGTGCGCATATATGTATGTATTAAATAATGTGTGTACGTTTGTGAATTGTAAGGATAAGATGGAGAATTAAGAAACCAAACGACCTCTTAATTCCACCCCTTTGTGATTACTTATGTCTTCGCGTAAACTGGGACCTTTGCTGGCCTCTACATGCTGTTTGACATGAAAATCTGCTTTCCTGGAAATATGGACGGTCTTTATGAAGATGATGGACTCCTAATTCTAAATAATTTCAGCCCATACACCACTGATCGATTCAAAAAGAGAATCTCAGGAACCACTTTAAGTTCTTACATTTCTGTATAGCAGTTGAAGCTCAGCTATCTGAATGTTTCCTTTGATTATTTTTACTACATATCTAAACAATCACTAAATTATATCCATAGACATTGTAACTTCCCTAGACATCATATTAACTAACTATAACGAAAGTTTCACTTCGGCTTTTAGCTAATGAACGTATTTTTGACAACGCATCTCAGAGGATAAAATTCTACTTTATGACATCTCCAAACCAACCTCCCCGCCAAAAAAAAAAACAATAACAGGAAAAGGAAACAACCTGATTCTAATTTCCTTTCAACATTATAGTCTCTTCAATGATGTCTCAAATCTTTTTTTAAACTTCTTACGAAATCTTTCTCCTTAAACCATAACTTTTTCCAAACCTTTAACAAAAATTCTATTGAGCCTTCGTATTCAACTACTCAAAATTTATATCGGTGTTTGAGATATAATGGAACCTTTAAACTTAGTAAGTATAACAAATATCATTAGCCCACTAAACACCGAATCGTGCAACTAGAAAAGCCATATAAATGTCCTCTAAGAAATTCCCTCTAAAATCTAATTGCATTCCTGGAGGTACTATATGCCATTACGTAGATAACACTAATGGTAACGCAAAAGCCTGCATCGTTATTAATCAAGGTTTCATTCGCACATGCATTCCTTTAAAACCCGTAACAGAAACGAACATCTTTCGTTTTCCAAAGAACATTTCAATAAAACATCATTTCAAACGTAGTATACTTATCAGAGGAAAGCATATGAAGAGATTAATAATCCCAGAAATCTTTGTACCATAGAAGGGTACCACATTCTTTCTACAAAGACCCCATTACTCGACTACCATTTAGCAAACATTCCGAAATGCATTAACAGAAAATGTACGCCATATTTATTTTACAAGCCGATCATCTCCCACATCGCAAACAATGGCCGATATCCCTGCAAGCGTGCCTAGATTAGTTAGGTCTTTACGTATTATTTTTTTTTACGTTATTCCTTTCATGAAATATTTCATGCTCTTAATTCATTTCCTAACTGATAGGTTTTCACCTTCACCATTATGTACTGCTGCAAATCGATCAACGCTAACTACGTATTAATGTGTAAGACTTTTAGATTTGTTTTTGTTTGTTTGTTTTTTCCCCAATTTCAACCAACTTTATTCATGTTTCATCTTTACTCCATTCTTCTTGACATTCTGAGAGGGATTGCTGGAAAGACTCTTCCATTGCCACTAAATCAACAAGGCTGAACACGTGTATATGAATTCATGAATACATCTTAGCTTCTAAAAATGACTATATTTATCCACATTCGCCTGTGATATACGTGTGTGCGCGCGTGAGTCCTTACACGTACACATCATATATATATATACAGGGTGCCTGTAGCTGTGGTCGTCTAAATTATGCAAAAATAAAAATAACACTGACATCTCATTTTAACATATATTTACCAAAATTACATAAAATATATCTTGAGATATTCAATAAAAATCGCCATTGGCTTCAACCACGGCCTCCAGATGACTTCGGAATCTCCTGTATTTTTCTGGACGGTCTTATCTAAGTTGGTCAATGCTGCCATAATCCTTGCTTTCAGTTCATCTTTGGTGTTACAAAGAGTTTTGTTTGTCTCTCGTTCAACTGCGCCCCATACATAATAATCAAGGTGGTTGAAGTTTGGGAAGTTAGGTGGCCAGATGTTAGGGGTGATGTGGTCTCAGAAATAGTCTGACAGTCATGACTGGGTTCTTCTACTTGTTGGCATGGTGTAGAGTGCTGTTACCAGGCATATGGTCTTCCAGCAGTCACCCTCTTGACTTAGGGCAGCACTACCTCCTCCAGACACTTGATGTAGACCACATGTTGTGTGTGAGGTCGTGTGGGAAGATGAATGGAACCATAACGTCGCTATCACTAGTGATCTCTCCAAACACCATGATGCTGACTGGATGTTTGATCTTAATCACTGTTGGTCCATGTCCTCAGATTGACACCCAGGCATTCTGAAATGTTCGTATTGGAGCTTCCGGTGCGATTGCCAAGTAGCACAGCATGTCCTTTCCAAATTTACAAGTCTGTAAATAATAATAATAATAATAATAATAATAATAATAATAATAATAATATTTTGTAAGCGCAAAGCTTATAAGCAATCACCGTGCAATCACTAACGAAAATGATCTAATGTTTAGGTATATAAGCCCTCGACTACGAGAACCCTGGGGTTTTTTTTCGTCGAGGGCGTATATACCTCAATATTAGAGTATTTCCTTTAGTTATTGCACGGTGATTGTTTATAAGCTTATCAAATATTATTTACAGGATATATATATATAAGTGTAAGGGATACAGTGAACTTGACGTGAGGAGTGGAATATCCAAAGTTTCGGATTCAATCCTTCGTCAGGGGGCAGAGAAAAAGAGAAGATAAAGAGAAAACGGTCAAACAGAGTCTAAATCATCTCAGCTTGAAAAACTGGCTGCAACTAATAATGGATACAGAATAATACGGGCTGCTAACGTGAAACAGAAGTTATTGAAGAGGACGTGCTGAAAGGAGAAGGAAAAGGATGATGGTGAGAGTAGTGGTAAGAAAATCCGGGAATGTAATAGAGAGAGAGTGGAAGGAGGTTTAAAAACGGTAAAAAAAAGAATTAAGGGGACATTAAAAGAATGAAAGGAAAAACGTTCACTTATACCTGTTGGGGACATAGTGCCAAAATCAAATATGAGACGTTATTCCTTTCGTTTCCTAGAGAAGTGGGGCCGTGGTGCTTATGAGACTCGCCGAAGTGCAACAGAAGTGGTGTGTTACGTGATATGACTTCTTGGGCCTCGTGATGTTAGTAATATTGTTGATGTAGGGGCATGTGGTACATTGTTGGCGAGGACATTTAAAGGTTCCTGGTTGTGCGGAGCTTGGAGCTGTGAAGCTTCTAACAAGGAGATTTCTAAGACACCTATTGTTTTTCGTTTATTTTCACATGTTTAATATGCCTTAGCGTAGATTTGGTGTTAGAGGAGAAATAGGCAACTAAGGCTCATGAGATGTCTGTTAACTACTACCCTAAGCCCTGAAAGTAGAGCAGGTTATGATGATACCTGGTCCCATTACTATTTCGAGTGAACGAGAGAGCTTCTGCCTAAGCCTAGTCGACCGCGACTAACCTAGGGTTAAATATTAATAACAACAGGATTTAAATATTTTCTCAAATTATATATCATATTTGAAGAGAAAAAAGACTATTAGCTTCCCCTGTTGTTAACATTTATCATGCAATTCTCTGATAGAAACATTGGTGTCAGATTCCTTTCATACAGTTTTTAGTAGCTCTACATAAACATCCTTCTACATAGATTTTTAACATGCACGTAATTTATGTCGCACATTAAGTATATGAACCGGAAATTACTGTTACGACTTTGATATTAAGAATTTTAAAAATATTGGAATAAATTGGACATTTATTGAGTGTCAAAAGATTATACAGAATTACAAAAGAGAAAAAAAAGAGCAAATGGTGCTAAAAGATAGAAGTCAACTCACCTCGGTTATTAATCTTGCTGATTCTATTTTCATACAATAGAATTACAGTAAATACATACATTTGTACCCGTTTTTTTTTTGAAACATAGAAGTCAGTGGGGTCAACAGTTCCACAGTTACTACCACAGTGTCTTTCTTTAATCTCAGAACAATCTCAATCGATAGATATTTTCTCCTGATACAGCGAATAGTTAATTGATATTAGGTGTTGCGTGTAACCTCGCGTTTTACTTCCTAACCTATTGTTTGACGGCCACCGCTATTCTTAGTACATTTGAAATTAACCATCTGTTGTCAGCATCCCAATGCACAAACATTAAGAATTATAATTTTATTATTATTGTTGTTGTCGTTGTTGTTGTTATAATAATAATAATTATTATTATTAAGGCAGCGAGCTGACAGAATCGTTAGCACGCCGGGAAAAATATTATGCAGTATTTCGCCCGTTTTCGCGTTCTGAGTTCAAATTCCGCCGAGATCAACTTTGCCTCTCGTCATTTCGTAGTCGACAAATTAAGTACCAATTGCCTACTGGGGTAGATCTAATTGATTGGTCCCCTCACCAAAGATTTCGGGCCTTGTGCCTAGAGTAGAAAAGAATCGTTAGCAGGCCAGGCAAAATGCTTCGTCCGTCTTCATGTTCTAAGTTCAAATTCTGCCGAGGTCGACTTTGCCTTTTACCCTTTCGGAGTCGATTAAGTAAGTACCAGTTATGCACTGGGGTCAATGTAATCAATTTAATTCCTTCCCCCAAATTTGAGGCATTGAGCCCCCAGTAGAAAGGATTATTATTGTAATTATTATCAAGGCAGCGAGCTGACAGGATCGTTAGCATATCGGGCAAAATGCTATGCGATATTTCGTCCGTCTTCACGTTCTGAGTTCAAATTCCGCCGAGGTCGACTTTGCCTTTCATCCTTTTGAGGTCGATAAAATATGTACTATTACGCACTGGAGTCGATATAATCGTCTAATGCCCTCACCCAAAATTTCAGGTCTTGTGCCTTTAGTAGAAAGGGTTATTATTATTATTAGGCGATCTCCTAAGATCGTTAACACACTGAGCAAAATGTTTAGCGGTATTTCGTCCGTCTTTACCATTGCCTTTCATTATTTCGAGGTGGATAAAATAAGTAGCATTATTTGACAGATATTTGTCCTCAGCTGATATACCCTCCAGCATTCATCAGGTGTCTTGGGGGAAATTTCGAACCTGGGTTCTCATTCCTAAGGTATTTTTCGATATTATTATTCAGGTCACTGCTTGGAATCGAAATCCTGATGATAGTAGCCCACACTCTTAACCACTACGCCATATGCCCGTGGGCAATAATGGAGTGAATTTTAGGGCTTATAAATCCAATATCATTCCTATCATACCGGTTCCCATATGCTACTCATACTTGCACTCGGTCTGCTTAGGAGGTTGTTGTGTCCTAGCATATGTGCTGCCTCTTTTAGTTTTCGTATTTTCCAGTTGTGTTCTCTGTCTATTATTTTAGCTTCATCCCACAGGGGGAGGTGGTCTCCATTTTTCCATACCTGATCAGCTATACCCGATTTATCAATATCTCCTCGTGTCACAGCTTTGCGATGTTCGTCTACCTTTATTTTGAGGGGGCTACATGTTTCGCCTTTGTATAACCTACCACAGCTGCTTGGGATGGAGTACACGCAGTCTTTGGTCATATTCTCTTCTATTGTTGGTTTTACTCGAAGGAGATATTTGCAAAATGTTGTATTACTCTTGAATAGTGTCCTGATGTCATATGTGCCGCATATCTTTTTTATCTTTTCGGAGAGGCCTTTCACATAGGGTAGACAGACTGTGGACAGTTTATTGGTTTCATCCTCTCTTTTCTTCATAATATAGAACTGTAAAATAAGTGCCAGTTGAGTACTGGAGCCGATGTAATAGATTTAACTCCTTCCCACAAAAAATTCAGGTCTTGTGCTTATAATAGAAAGGATGATTATTATTATTATTGTTGTTGTTGTTGTTGTTGTTGTTGTTGTTTTACTCATTAGAACGTTCGGTCTTATTTGTTCTGGCAGATTCTGTGAGGGCGGACAGCAGCTTCAGATCGGCTTTGACAGCCCAAGTAGATACTGAGGCGGCGCTGAGGTGCATAAGAAATGACATTGGGTATATAGCGAGGGGCAAACAATACGCCACCCTTTCGATGCTGCTTAAATCAGAAGCCCTCGCTGTGAAGCATTCAATGACCCCCTACAAAACCAGCAAAGTCATCATGTACCCCTCCCACATGGAGAAACGTACAGCCCGTGTCTGCATTCCTAAGCTCCACTCAGGACTAGATATTTGGTGGCTTCTGGGATGCGTAATCGTGGAGGGGACGGATACTGTCCCTATAAAGGGGAAAACAAGAAAAGCTCTCCCACTCCTTCACACCAAACAAAAATACACACATAAAGAAGATTATAAACATACACACAGGCACAGACACACTTACAGCAACAGACCCTTCACCTTCCGTTCAGTCTGTAGAGGGTGCCCTCTCTTCTCCCTTCTGTACGTAATGACTCTTGAGCCTTTACTGCAGGAACTGGAGCTGCTGGACGGCATCCCGCTCGAACTGGAACGCAGGAGAGCTGTGTTGGCGTATGCGGAAGACATCAACGTGATGGTGTCGGACACCTCAGAAATCGAAGTGTTCGGCAAATTATTGGAAGAATATGAAAAGTTAACGGGTGCAAAACTTAACCCGAAAAAGTCGGTGGGTTGTAACTCGGCACCTGGAGAGGCAAGTCCATGCCATCCAACAGCGTCGTTGGGCGCTGGACGGACGGACCGGTAAAGTTGCTTGGGGTTTGGTTCGGACCAGACCTCCAAGTGGATAAGAATTGGGACGAGGTGACGAGCAGGGTAGCCAGTCTCACCCAGAAATGGGCTGGGAGGAAGCTATCACTGAAAGGTCGAGCAGAGGTGGCGAATGCGTACCTCACGTTCGTCATCTACTACTGCTTGACCGTCATGCCTTGTCTCCGATCGTACCTCGCCAAGTTAGAACGCCTCCTCTTCAAATTCCTGTGGAGGGGACAGGTTCCATTGATGAGACGGTCCATCTACTGCAAACAACCTCTACGCGGAAGTCTGGGCATGCTGTGGCTAATGATGCACAGACATGCGCTGAGGCTGCGGTAACTCCAGATATTCTGCCTAAACGGTGAACAGGTGTGGTCGCTATTTGTCAAACAGGCTTTTCCACAACTCGTCTCCTTGACTGAGCTGCAGTCCTGAGTTAAGAAGAGACCGAGAAAGGGTGACTGGAATGTTGCCAGGCACTCACTGCACTCTACCACGCTAGGCATTGACAAAGTCGAACTAACCAGTCTGTTCAGAAGAACTTTCGAGTCGTGGACGATGGATAACTTCCAGAAATCCCTTGCTTGGCAGTGCTACAGGGGATGGGGGGCACTGCCGGTTCGAGATAAACTCTACAGGCACGGAAGTGCTGTCAGATGGACCTGCCCGAGATGTGCGCAGAGCGACGAAACCGTTCTGCATGCACTCATCCAGTGTTCTTGAAATACTGACGTTTAGAGTTATGTTGAACAGCTGTTATCACGTGTAGGACGGATCCGGCTATCGACTGAGTCCATATTGAAGATCGATCCGCTGCTTTCCATTGATCCGGAAGGACAGGCAATTTTCCTCTGTCGGGTAACAGTAGCGAAAAAGGTTGTATGGTGGACCAGGTTGAAAGGACTGAAGACAGACACTTTTCTCTTTGGCCAATCACTCATTAACTTGTTTAAATTTCATTCAGAAAGGAAGATGAGGGTGGAGACAGAAGTGCTGACTCCCAGTACATTTACTAAAAGGTGGGTCAATGTAGCGAAAATTGCACATGTGAGTGAACCTACTCTAATAATGCGCCCGCGGGCTAGTGAATTTGTGAGGAAGAAGAGTATTCTTTCCAGATGCCCTCGAAGCGTCGAGTGGTTCAGGATTGGTGGGACACCTGAGCCAACACCGGGTTGTTACCTCCCCTCTATTGGGGAACTTTCATTGTTATATTCTTTTGTTGGATATCATTGTTATTCTTTTAGTTGTGTAATCGCTGTTTCTGTGTAAAATCCCCACAGTCCATGTCTACTGTATCGTCCCCTATATGTCAGCCCTAGTGGCTAATAAATGAAATAATAATAATAGTAATAATAATAATAATAATAATAATTATTATTATTATTATTATTATTATTATTATTATTATTATTATTATTATTATTATTATTATTTCTTCGTGTCTCTCAAATCATTCTATAGTTCCTGAATGGAATATGGTGTGTGTGAACCCGGGATTGTTCTTAGTAAAAATATAGAAAAGCTTTG
>NC_068981.1:133380970-133382685 GCF_001194135.2 Octopus bimaculoides
ACACAGAAACTTATAGTTAAAACGACTTTAAATCAATTTCAACTACAGCAGACAAAAATAGCTGCCAGGAAACTATTGGCGAAGTCTCGCGTGATCGAGTCGATAAGTTGCGGAAACGAAAGACAAAAGATGCCACCTGCACAGCACTGTGTCTATCTCAAAGAAAGTTTAAGTCCGAAGTCAATAAAAAAGTGTCAACACGACTGCTCGATATACTAAAAATAACAGTCGAATTTCCTTCCTTTTTGTTTTTTTTTTTTTTTTTTTTTTACAACGTTCCGATTTTAAGAGGTTTTACAACAAATAACAGCAAAATTCAACTTACACATAATCATCCATAAAAGCGGTAGGTTTCGCAGACATTTGATAAAGTGGTCCTAAGTAAACCTAAAGATGGAATGGTGACGGTTTCTGTACCTTTAATCAGATGTTTGCGCATTCAGAGCTGAACTTGTGTTAATCTATAACAGCAACATATTGGATAATGCTGTCCTGCATTTACTATGCTTGATGAATAAACCGAAAACTGGATGGCAAAAATTGAATTCTTTTCACATTAACTCTTGGGGATAAACAACAACGTTTCCATCTCAGTTGACATTACCATAAATTGGACGAACGTTGTTTAAGTGGAGAAGCTTAGAGTAGGGAGATTTATGAAATTAATGTCTCACTAGTATTTTATGATGTCTTTCTCAACCCGTCGATACAGGTACACATTCATCACAGTATGGATATACAAGTATAAATAGACAGACAAACAAACAGACACAAAGACGAATGGACGGACGGGTGGACAGACGGGTGGACAGACGGGCGGACAGACAGACGGACGGACGGATGAATATAGATACAGAGATTAAAATATGGGGATGCACGCATAAATTACAACGATCTAGAAAATATTGAAACGTGGAGATTACTAAAAGAAAAAATTGCAAGAATGTGGACTATGAGGAGTGTTTGTCGTTCCAGTAGTTGTAGTAGCACTCGGAGTACTAACAACCAAGTTCGAGAAATAAGTCAGAGAAATTGACATGAGAGCAGAGCAAGCCCGAAAAACTGCACTGTTGGGGACAGCAAGGATATTGAGATTGGTACTTGGATGTTGAAAGTCTCCCACGATAGCTAACAACCCAGTACCAAAGCATATAATGTGTGGAAAGAGACCCTCCGAGACCTCTGACAACAAGCTGCTGTCCACTCTTACAGAATCTACCAGAGCAAACAAGATCAAGCGCTCTGAGAAGTAAAACAATAATAATAATAATATATTCCTAATAGTTATATAAATGTAGAGAACATGTACTTGTTCTCCTACACTGTAATTCATCAGACAATAATTTTAAAATAATACGATTTTATTTGGAAAAAATTGCTATTTATAGTTAGTAAAATTCATAAGGCTATAGGGGGAGGAAAAGATATCGAGGAAGAAGGTATAATAAAATAAGGGACTCAACTAGGATTATAACCTCTTCTATTCACACTCACACACACGGACACATATATAATGTATATATATATATATATATGTGTGTGTGTGTGTGTGTGTGTGTGTGTGTGTGTGTTCACGTAAATATACATGCATATATATTTACCTATCGCTTTTAAGGGTATTTCATTCACCAAAATACTTGGTATTGTACCAGTATTTCCTTGGATGCAACCACGAGGTTAGTATATCCTCCAATTAAATTTTGCATGTATATATA
>NC_068981.1:133382904-133383916 GCF_001194135.2 Octopus bimaculoides
TGTGTGTGTGTGTGTGTGTGTGTGTGTGTGTGTGTGTGTGTGTGTGTGTATGTATGTATATGTATATGTGTATATATATGTGGGGAGAATGCGTGCGTGTGTGTGTGTGTGTGTGTGTAGCCGTGACTGGTGAAATATCACTATTTCTGTAAAGATTTATACTGGATGAAGGACCAAATTTGTAAAGTAAACTGTGAAATTCTTTATATTTCACCAACAATTTTCATCCATTCACATTCTTCACTATCTTTGTATTTTCATACCTTTACATATACTTTCTCTATCTTTGTAATTATATTTATTTGTATTTTTATTCCATAACGGATTTGATCCTAAAAGTGAATCCAAAACTATTATAGAACTTGTTATTTCAGTATCTAAAACAATGGTACCATTTGCCAATTTATATTGGTAAATGACTACAGAAATGCTATATTTTATATTTATTTTTGATCCATGCCTATGACAAAATGAACTTACCAATATTTAGATACCTCATTGATTCATCACAATATTTCATTATTCTCAATCGTTATTCGAGTTTGGAACAACAGAGCCTAAAAACGGTAAGAAACCCAGATAGTGGGACACTTTTGTGCCAACTAGAATTGAACCTGGTTAACTTGGTTTTCATATTTGTCTCCTTCCTTTTTTGAACTAACCAGCTGTATAGATATAAACACAATTCCTTCTTCCTTTCTTCCTTCTTTCTTTCCTTCTCTTTTCCATTGACACATCTTTCAGATACACAGGCACATACACACGCACGCGCACGCACAGACGCACGCACACACACACAAACACACCCACACTCTCTCCCACAGGACAATGATGGCAACTCTTTGAAAAACAACTTTCTTCCAAACAATGCCCCACCTTAAATAGCCACCTGGCTTTGCCATTTTTAAAGCCCAAGAGTAAACTTGTCATTGAAAGAACTGACCAGCCGTAAACACAATTTTCTTTTTTCTTCTTTCACCTTTCCTTCTCTTTCCCATTGACACTCCTTTCA
>NC_068981.1:133385432-133385978 GCF_001194135.2 Octopus bimaculoides
TCTTGTGAGTTATATTGAGCTGAGGTAAAAACGTATATCTATATATATATATATATATATATATATATAAACTTTGAAGTCAATGTGATTGACTATCTATATTATAACGGTACAGCTTCGTCGCACACTGTTATGTTGTTTCTTCATCAGATTTTTACAAATGGTTAAGCGCAGCCACTTACACGTTACATTAATGAGCAGGTAATTCGGTTGACCTGGAAGCTGAACCTTCATAATTGAAAACGTTGTAGAACCAGCACCTTCTGCAATAGAAGTGTGTTATCTGAGTAATAATAATGTTCCACCCATTCTCCTAATTGCTAACAAACCAATTGCAATATTTTTTTAATAGATAATGTTTGTGCATAGCAAAAATTGACGAATCTCAAATCAGATTAAAGGAGAAAGTGAGGACCACTGTTCAAACTGTATTTAAATTAAGGTGACAATCTCAATGAATTGAAAACTCGCACATATGCACACACCTGCGAGAGCAAATATGTATGTGTGCCTCTATTCCTATGAGTTGTGAGTATATATATATAT
>NC_068981.1:133388761-133389336 GCF_001194135.2 Octopus bimaculoides
TATATATATATATATATATATATATATATATATGGGAGAATTCACGAAAAAGCAACAGACGAAGACAGGTGGTGTAAACAACAAATGGATGTATTTGTATAACGCTCGGGAATAGAGAAAGTCTTTAACGTTTCGAGCCTACGCTCTTCAACAGAAAGAAACACAGAAACAAGGAGAGAAAAAAATATAAGTATAGTTGTCAGCGATCTATCATGGCGAATGCCGGACAGAAGGATCACACAGGAGAGTTAAGAAGAAGGGGAGATAACAAAGACGTAGTGATCCAAAGACGAAGGTGCGTGTGTGTGAGAGAATGTTGTGGATCTTAACGTATGCATGTGTGTATGTAGGTGTGAAGATGTGAAACTGGGGATGGGAATTGGTCAGTGCTAGTGTGTTCGTGGTGGTGTGTTGTGAAGTGATGTGTTGTGTGATATGGTGTAGCGTGGTGTGATGTGAGGGTGTTGGAAGGTGGGGGAGGCGAGAATGGGGAAAGCATGGGTGGAGTGTGGGTTAGGCTGAGGGTGGGGGTAGAGGTAGTGGTATGTGGGTAGGCAGAGGTTGGGGTGGGTGTA
>NC_068981.1:133389596-133395974 GCF_001194135.2 Octopus bimaculoides
AGAGTAAGATAGAGAGAGAGTAAGAGAGAAGATATATATATATATATATATATATATATATATATTTATATACTCTTTTATTTATTTCATTTCAGCCATTTGGCTGGGGCCATGCTGGAGCACCACCTTTTAGTCGAAGAAATCAACCCCTTGACTTATCCATTGTAAACCCGGTACTGCAAGGTTACGTGGACGTAAACACACCAACATCGGTTGTCAAGTAATGGTAGTGGAGATATAGTAAGACTCAAAGACACATCATAAATATATACATATATATACGAATGACTTTGTTCCACTTTGCTCCAGTCCACTCAGCTGAAAAAACGATTAGTACCTCTAATTCAAAGGGTCGGCCTTGCCACATTCTGTGTCACGCTGAATCTCCCTGAGAACTACGTTAAGGGTACGCGTGTCTGTGGAGCGCTCAGCCACATGCACGTTAATTTCATGAGCAGACTGTTCTGTTGATTGGATCAACCGGAACCATCGTTATCGTAACCGACTGAGTACTAGTATGCATATATATGTGTATGTGTGTGTGTGTGTGTGTGTGTGTGTGTGTGTGTGTGTGTGTGTGTGCTTGTGTGTGCTTGTGTGTATATATGTGTGTGTGTGTGTGCGGGCGCATATACCTTTTATCTTTAACTTGTTTCAGTCATTAGTCTGTGGTCATGCTGGATCACGGTTTAGAACACGGTACAGTCGAATTAATCGACCCCCAGTACTTTTCCTTTTAAGTCTAGTATTTATTTTATCGGACCATTTTGCCGAGCCGCTAGGTTACGGGAACTTAAACGCACCATCACCGGTTGTCAAGCAGTGATGGGGGACAAACAGACACACAGACACAGACACATGTATATATATATATATATATATATATATATATATATACGACAGACTTCTTTCAGTATCCATGTCCCAAGTTCACTCAGAAGGCCTTGGTTGGCCCAGGGCTATAGTAAAAGACTCTTGCCCAAGATGGCATGCTGTGGGACTGAACATGAAACCATGTGGTTGGGAAGCAAGTTCCTTATCATACAGTGCATATATATATATATATGTATGTGTGTGTGTGTGTGTGCGTGTGCGTGCGTATGTGTGTGTGTGTGTTTATGTATGTGTTTATGTATTATATAATTCATAACCGTGAGGTCGACAAAAGTATTTCGTTTCGTGGAAGTATTCACCAAGAACTGCCATTGACATATGGCACCGCTGCTTATATGGCGGACTGTGTACAAAGATAGATATACAAATGCATACTTAAATATGAAGAGAGGAATACATCAATGGCAGTGTGTGTATTATTAGTGTGTGTAATTTTTGTGGTGTTATGGTGGATTCCCACTGGAGAAATCGTAGAATAGCTGAAAGTGTACATGGTGTTGAAGAGAGTCTAATTATAGAAGCTAGTGGTGATCATAAAATATGAAGAGTCAAAGAGAATTGTATAGTACTGATGTTCTTGTTGGAAAACGTGACAATGGAGTTGGGAGTGGTGGATCGTGACGCTGTTGGCTGTTTAGCATAAAGTGATGAAGCGATAGTTGGTGCGAGTAAAGAAATTGTTTGCAAGGAGACAACTGATAGACGTAATGATTGCTAACAAGGATGCACAAGTGCACACACACACACACACACACACACACTACACACACAGAGAACAACTCCAGAAATGGATACGGACGTACACATTTACACACACACATTTACACGTATGCACACATACTCACCAACAAACATACACACATGTACACACATACATATATACACACACACATACAAATGCAAAAAACACACAAACTTACAAGGCTATCAGAATTAACAAAAATATCAAATCAAGCAATACCACTTCTATGGTGCTGTTGTCAATTATGGAACTGACTTCTGCTTCGTATACCATTGAGTGAGTTTTGCAAGCAAGTATGTGTCATTTTTTGTAGCTAAATGTTCTAAAGGCTTCTGGCTAAAATACTTTTAATATTTGGTGTCCTACTAAATATCAATTTCAAGTGCGTTTTCTATCAAAGATGGATTTATAACGGCGGTTGCTTACTCTTTTACTCGACTAAGCCTGTGCGGTGTGGCCATGACGAGGCAGTATTATTAAACATATTTTGTCTGTCGATTCGAAACGGATTTCCCCTACATTGAATTCTATGTTTAAATAGAAAGGTGTCGGGAACCAGATAATTTTGCGAATCTATTTTTGGATGCGAAGTAAGTGGGTTAGTAATTCATATAAACCAATTCTTGAAACAGTTCTCTGTTACGACCTATTGTAATAGAGAGTTGTTCTATCGAAGATTTCCTTAATAGAAGATAGGTTGCAGATTCCTGTATTGAGAGAACGGATATTTTCTAAAAATTAATTTGTGGGTGGCAAGAGTATTTATTCAAGTATTATAATATTTCCGAGGATTTCACATACATTTCGTTCGATATTCGCAGATGAGTTCTAAAAGAAGGAAACAAAATCATAATAGAGTCAATTTTATTCATAAATATATCAAATCTATATTATCTATTTAGAGCTTTGGCTCAAACTGTGGTTCTATGTTTTTATAGCGGAATATTAATCAACGATAGACACCGCATACATACGTATATATGTATGTATGTATGTATGTATGTATGTATGTATGTATGTACGTATGTATGTACGTATGTATGTATGTATGTATGTACGTATGTATGTATGTATGTTCTTTTCTGTTTTTAATGATATGAATTTTATTATTGTAGTTAGCCAGCCAATATGGCGGCGTTAATTGCCGATGTTTCCGTTAAGTGTTTTTTACTATCTATGTTGGTTCTCTCTAGTAATTTCATTACCATGTATACTACAGATTTCTCCTAGGTGTTCTTTAAGAGTGGTAGAATATGCGTGTATGAGGGTTTTGATAGGCCAGTAATCAACATCACGTGATTCCACGTGCTCTCCAGTAACATCGACAACTTTCAACATTAAAGCAGTTGTAATTCTCCTTTAATCTTGTTAAGAACGACCTGTCACTCAACAGTAGTTTCGAAAAGGTGGAAAACTCTGTACTAACTAGGTATACCAGATGTTTCTAAGTTGAATGTATTCAACAGTCGTCTCTGTCGAATTAGTTACAGATGACCATACATTAGAATTTAATCATGCGGCCGCATTTTGTTTACATTATTTTCGATAGGTCGGCGAGCTAGCAGAATTGTTAACACGCCGGCCTAAATGCTTAGCGGTATTTCGTCTGCCGCTACGTTCCGAGTTCGAATTCCCCCGAGATTGACTTTGTCTGTCCTTCTTTGTCCCCTCTATGTTAGCCCCCTGTGGACAATAAAGCAATAAAGAAATAATTATTTTCGATCTCTCGTATGACAAATTTTGGTAAGTTCTCAGTGTTTTGAAAAGATCGGTTAGCATCACTAAAAGTAAGCCTTAAAGATGTTTAAGTTGAAATGAACTTCGTCACAGTAATTTTCAACTACTTCCTGTATCCGATAGAAATGTCACTACTAGTTTTTTCCTAGCACCGAAGTAAACCCTGGTTTGCATATAAGTTCAAGTAAAGTGAAAGGAATACTTGCGTCTTCTTAAATAGTTTACTGGTGCTGTAGTACTGTTTTTGTCCAAGGTGTTGTGGTATAAGGTTTATTTATTTTCAAGTCCGGTTAGAAAAAGGCTACGCTGATAAATGAAAGCTGTTTCTCTTATCCATAACTGGAGAAATAAACCAGTTACTGGTTTAGGCTGGAGAAGTCGGCATGCATGTACAAGAAAACATTCAAAAAGAAATTTTAAACAGTCCGCTATGCCTGCACATCTGATGTTGACGGTACTATGACGTATAAGTTTATGTATGTTATTCTTTTCTCTCTTTATAATTCAGAATGAATTTTGACCGGGTACCTGCTTGGTAGTAAGGTTGTTAATGAAAACATATTTTGTTCCTCCAACGTTCAATACAGTTTCAGCCATACATTCTTCCGGGGCAGTTTGTTCGCATCTTTTTGTTCCATTAAAAATAGGTATGAAGCTGAAAATGTATCTCGAGTACTGGATTTGCAGTATGTGTGTATATAAGAATGCATGCATGTGTATATGTATATATGTATGAACGTATGTGTATCTTCAGAAGTATAACGGCGGTGAATCGGGGAAAATTTCGAAGGAAAATAACTTGAGATATTTGGTTACGCTCCGTTACCACGTGGTTACGTCACATGATGTGTAGGTTAACTTCAACGCTGCATATGCACATCTGTTTCTCTCTAAGAAAGGCGGGATGTCCAGCATAGGTGAGATTACTTCATTACAAACTTTTAATGTCAAAAGAACTAAAGAAGAGTAGTTATCTCATGATAGGGGGAGTGGTTCTCATTAAACAGGTGCGATTGCCGATAAAAATAATAAAGAAAAGATAGAAAAAATAAGACATGAAGCCAAAAAGAAAGAAAGAATAAATTAATAAATGAATGTTGAATGAAATACCTGATGAAATATTCGTAGTCAAAAATCTTCGTTGGTGGTTTTCTAGCTGATGTCTTTTTCTGTTTACTTTTGCATTTCTATAAACAACATGCGTTCAAAAAATACCGGACTTATTTTTTCCCGCCAAAACTAATGCTGCCTGGATAAAATCCTTTGGATGGGAGATGATGCCACCGTACCTTCGCATACATGGAATTTTTCGTGCCGGTAGGTCACGACCTTTCCCGGCTGTTATGCCTAGAATGCAGACGTGTAATAAGCGCTTGTCGGATTTTCGTTTTCACCGAATTCATCGAGCAGATATATTGCATCAAGTTTTGCCAAAAGCATGGTACTACTTAAGCTCAAACCACCCAGAAGATTCAGCCGGGCTCTGGCGATGATTCCATGGGCAAAACTTAGATGAAAGAGTGGTGCAACCACTTCAAACATGGTCGCACTTCAGTGTAGTGTGAGGTACGCTCAGGCCATCTACAAGTCAAAACGAGGAGCTGATTGAGAGGTTTCAGTGAATAGTCATGTAAGACCGTTGTGAATCAACCGGGGAAATTGCACACGAAATAGGAATAAGCACGGAGTCAGTGCATTCCATTTTAACGGAGGATTTGTGCATGCGAAGTGTTCGCGAAATTCGTCCCCAGAGTGCTGGTGGGAGAAGCAGAAGCAACTCCCTATGAAAATCGGTCAGGATTATGCTGGACTGCAAACTACGACCCAGACTTCATGAAGACCATCATCACTGGTGATGAAACATAGGTTTACGGTCTCCGTTCGATGAGTTCAGTCATCGATAAACGCGCACTACACGTCTGAATTCCAAATGTTAAAGCCGGGAACTGACATGGTTTACCAGTGCTAAAAATTCTCGCACGTTCGTAGGAAGGGTGGCCTCACCTTTCACTCAAAGGATTTTCTCCATGTGGCATTAGTTTTGGCGGGAAAAATTAAGTCAGATACTTCTTCATCGCACCTCTTATTCAACGCTTGAAGAATTCTTACATTTTTCAAAGAATAAATGCTTCTGGATGTATCCACTACAATAGTCAGCCATTCATGTTCATATTTGCAAGTACCTAATCGAAAACCTCTACACATTGCATTCACACCAATATTGAATCACCGATATTTTTTTCTTTTTTTATTATACATTTTGTCAATATAAACGTCCATATAATGCTGGTAAGTCATGTTAAACCTGGGGAAGTATATAATAGACTTTAAAAGAATAAACTAAAACAAAACAAAAGCAACAACTAGCTATAAGAAAAGAAAAAGTAGATACAAAATATTTAGATGGTTCTTTTGTCAAATCTTTTTGTAACATTCTTGAAATTTGAAAGATCATATCTGTGGTTGAGTGATTATTGAAAATAAACTGCACTTCAATCTTGGTGGCCCTTTGAAAACTATTTTTAAAATGTTCTCTCGCTCAGAATGGAAGATTTTTCATTTAAACAAGTAATTATATCTTCAGTATAATAGTTTTCATATTTTCTCTCTCTGTCCGGTTTTTGCATTCGAACTAATAATCGTAATTTTATATGATATCTGACATTTTAGTTATTTCATATCTTTTAAAACTCGTAGTTAATATATTTCATAATTCAATATGTTATTACTACAATTATGACGGCGTCTCTTATTTCAAGTTTCATTTCATAGTCATCATACAGATATTTTTTATTGTCTAGGTGGCATTTACTATCAGCTGTTTATACACTCGCACATAAGAACATACACATACGTATACCTACATACTTTGGCTAAATCTTCAGCGATATTTGCTAGAAGCAATACATAAAAATTCGTTTTGTTACGTCTACAAAATATTACTCAAATTGTAGATAGACAGATATATATACAGATATATATACATATATATATATATATATATA
>NC_068981.1:133396527-133398711 GCF_001194135.2 Octopus bimaculoides
ATATATATATATATATATATATATATATATATATATACACACATATATATATATATATGTATACAATACATACACACACATATATATATACGTATATATAAATATATATATATGCATATATATAAATATATATATATAAACACATACATATATATATATGTATATACATATACATACATATACATACTTACACAGACACACACACGCAACAGGGTGTGCAGGCTATTTGAGAACATGACATTTTTTTTAGTTATTATTGTTTTTAAATTAAGTTTTTGATTTATGTTTCAGAAATAATAACGCCAGACACTCAGCTTACTCAAGAAATGAAGAGGCATGCTGTAATTGTTACCTTAAAGATAGAGCACATCGATTTAGATAGCTCAGATTTTATAAGACATCAGATGTTTTGTCTACAAAATTCGCAAGAAGTTTAGAAGATTCTGATGGAAAGGTATCACCGTAAAATGTATTCTCAACGCTCCGATACCATCGAAACTCCCGAATTTATTCAACAAGTTCGCAAATCGTTGGCGAAAATCTCAGAAAATGCATGAGGCCACTTGAAAAAGATCTCCATGTGTCAGAAGAGACAATCAGAAATGCTAGCCACGAAGACATCCAGTACAAGTCTACGTGATGCGGAAAGGTCAGTTCATGTCAGAAAAAACAAAAGGAAAATGGTTTGATCAGATCTAAATGGCTATTAAACAAAATTAAAAATCCCAGAATATGACAGCATTTAGATTTTCTGAGATGATTAAAACTTTGACCAGTACTAGGAGATTAAAAAGAAAAAAATGACAGATGGTTATGTCCAGACCATTCGGATGTTCTAAAAGTCATTCACACAAAGTTTCCTGCAGCTGTCATAGCTTTTGGAGCTAACACTACTTGCTACATTGAAGTCCTAGAAACAGTTGTCAGGCCTTGGATAGATAGAGTACGCAATGTAAGGCCATACGTGTTTCATCAGGACTCTGTACCATTACATAAGGCCCAAGCAACACAATAATGGATGGTTGACAATTTTCATGACCACATAACCCCTAACATTTGGCCGCCAAGCTCACCAGATCTCAATCCATTGGACTACTATGGGTGAGGCGTTGTTCAGAGAGAAGTCAATCAACATCCACATGATACCAATAATTCTTTGAAAGCCGCCATAGTCACAGAAATGTCTGGTATTAACCAGAACCATTTAATTCAGGCTTGTAGGTGATTTAGATCTCGCTGTCCATGCTCAAGGTGGCTACATTGAACACGATTATATAGAAGATAATCTAGCTTGCATGTGCAATTTTTTAATTAATAAAGTTGTTTTATCTTATTATATGTATGTTTCTTCTGAAAAAAAATTAGTAAGTTCACAAATTTGTCCTCAAATGCCTTACACACGCTGTGTATATCTATAATATATAAATCCTGTTGTGCGTGTGTGTGTGTGTGTGTGTGTGTAGAAAAGTTTATAACGGCCGTATTTTTCAACTGATCGCGCTGAAATTTTACACATAGGTAAAAGGCGTCACAATTGGTGCATCAGTTAAATTTCATAACATAATCATTAGTTCCAAAGTGAGATTTACCCATTTTAAATCAAAATCTGGATGGAAAATCCGATTTCAAGAAAGCTTATTGGTTATCATTCTGTAAATCACGTACGAACAGCCGCTATGTTTGTCCAATCAGCATCAGAACATTGATTACATTAAGCTTTCTAAGCAATTTCATGAAAAAACATGTGATTGCAGTAAAAATCTATATCGTCTAGAATGAACTGTACTCGAACACGTGCATCCAAGCATGTCATTTTGTGTTTAATAGATAAGCTGACACAAAAGAGTAAGAGGACAAAGCAATTATTTTGAATAAGTAAACATGAAATAAAATATTATCTTTCACGAAAACATGGCACTAAATGGCGAATATTTTCTCAAGACAAAATTCAGTTGACAGTAGAAAATGACAAATTTTTTGGTAATCGAACGTGAAAATTTGGGTAACAAATATCTAAAACTTTAGCTAACAGTTTCTTATATAAAACAAAAGATGAGCGGTTATTTTCGACTTTTGCATGACTCACTTGATCTGACACGTACATGCCCACTGTTTATTCTTTAAGACAGAAAGGAATTACACTATTTTAGACTCCAGTTCTTTCACGAACTTACACCGTCCAAT
>NC_068981.1:133398834-133401167 GCF_001194135.2 Octopus bimaculoides
ATATATATATATATATATATATATATACATATATATATATATACAAATATATAAATTACAAACTCTATGCAAAAAGAATAAGAGGAAAAAGGCCAACAAAAACCAAGGCAGGACGAGTATATTAAGTCATTTAGAATATTTAGAGTAAGGTGAATTTGAGGTAATTAATTAATCAGTCAATTAATTAATTAATTATTGAATATCTTACAGTAGGTTAGCATCTTCATACACTGGGTACACCGTTATCAGAGACAAGGTGAGTATATATGAAAGTTCTAAAGAGAGGATTCACAATTTATAAAGGAATAAAATAGTAGGTAGAAGAATAAAGAGTAAAACAGTACTTAGAAGAATACAGACAGGAGAATAAATTAATACGAACAATTACTCAATAAACACCACGAAGCATTTTCTACATGTAAACATAAGATATATGGTGCCTTTAACTTCTTCCATAGGTATAAAGTGCAAGCAAAATCAACACACATAACACTTGCCTATATACATCCACAGACGTTACAATATACATACGCTTTTTTCCCTTTCATTTATCAGCATAAGTATCTTAGAATTTAGCTAGCTGCAATATTTTTTAATTTTTAATTTTTAACTTCCAATTTTTAATTCTTTAATTTTTTATCTTTTATCCAATTCAATTGTATTTTTAATCCTATATATATTCCCTTAAGTTAGGCATACTACATGGGAGAAGATGAGCTGTGAATTTTATTCCCCTCTCTGTATATCTATTGTTTTACTCTTTGTTCTTCTATGTAACGGATGACCAAATATAGCAGTTACACAGCGTACTTTTTCATTTAGATCAGTGAACTAAACCCTTCATATTCAATATGTGTGTGTATGTGTGTGTGTGTGTGTGTGTGTGTGTGTGTGTGTGTGTGCGTGTGTGTGCGTGTGTGCGTATGTATGTATGTTAATATTTTCAGTACTAAATCAAAAGAGAATGGAAAATATGACATACCTGTAGATATACCAACTCCTCTTCAGTTATCGGCCAGAGGGTCAAGTGCAATTTCGGCCATTATCGATAATATTGCTTCCAAACTTGCCCGGAATGGGACCAAAACAATAAACTGAATGGAGGCCATGGGCTACACGAAGACAACAATTAGAATGATAATAATATATACACAGCAAAAAGGTTTTAGGGCTGCAAGACAAGACAAAAATGGGTAACGTGAAGGAGAAATAAAACAAACTGTCCTAAAGGACTACACACAGGAAGGGTATAGCAAGGAGCTCAGAAAAATATGACTGTTGACCAGTCTTGTCGAAGGCAACGCAAAAAAGAATGACACCGCTATATTTACATATGTGTGCGTGTGTGTGTGTGTGTGTGTGTGTGTGTATGTGTGTGTGTGTGTGTGTGTATAAATGTACACATATATGTATATATGTACACATATATGTATATATGTACGTACATGCATGCAGATGTGTGAACATATGCGTGTGATATAGTGGTCATGTGGTCAGAATGTTGATCTCATGATCTACTTATCGTGGGTTCGATTCCCAGACCGAGAGGCCCGCTGTGTTCTTAAACAAAGCACTTCATTTCACGTTGCTGAAGTCCATTCAGCTGTAAATGGGTAACCCAGCAATCCGATCAGGTGGAGAATGTTGACCTACTCGGCTAGCCAACGGGGTCATCTTTCGAAAGCTAAACCGATGCAATGCGCATTGTGACTAGCGATGTATAATAAAATCTGATATGCTGGTGAATCACGTGCTGATGTAAAATCCTATACACCTATGTGGATAGATAGATAGATAGATACACACACAGATAGATAGATAGATAGATAGATAGATAGATAGATAGATAGATAGATAGACAGACAGATAGATAGATAGACAGACAGATAGATAGATAGATAGATAGATAGACAGACAGACAGACAGACAGACAAACAGACGGATAGGCAGACAGACTCATATATTCAATATGTCGTGAAAATTTATGTTTTCTCAACCATTTGAAATGTAATATGATATATATTTTACATAAGAAATTCTATAGATGCAGACGTTTGTGAGATCATCTTTGAAATCTATATTCTTTGTTGTACACTTATTGCTTTCTCCTACCTTGAGGAATGTCATGAATTATTTTATTCTTTACGCCACTCAGTAAATGATTTTAACTATGGATTAAAACGACGCTCTATATATTATAAGCGGTGGTTTCGAGTTCTTTCCAGAAACATATCGATATGTACATAACCCGAAGCAGAATAGTAACATACATGCACAATGCAGTGCAAATACACACACATACACACAGAAACACACACACATATTATATATAT
>NC_068981.1:133401602-133411446 GCF_001194135.2 Octopus bimaculoides
CTCTCTCTCTCTCTCTCTCTCTCTCTCTCTCTCTCTCTCTCCCTCTTTATATATATATATATATATATAATGTAATGTTCCGTGATAGAAATTCAACAAAAAAAATACTCCATCTGGTGAGAGATAAATATTTATTTAAAAGGCATAATACATGTCTTTAAGTGCTACTAAGAGAGTTATATCTTGAGAAATACTCAAACATATTCTTCAGGTACAGAGAACATATCATAACGAACTAAAATCATTGAATAATAAAAGAAACGCGAAAAGAACTGAGAGGACAGCATATACAGGGTGACTCAAAAGTCGCCATACATAGGAGCAATTTATCTTTTTATAAGAAATTGTTTATAAGAACAGTTTTTTTTTTATTTATCGTTACCATTGTTTTGAATATACATTGCAATGTGTTTACTCCACTCATTGGGAACTCGTAATAACACATCTGGTGATACGTGTACAAATGAGTTGGTGATGCGTTCCTTCAAATGATTTATGTCTTTTATCTTTCCGCGATACACTATGCCTTTCAAATGCGCCCAAAAATAGAAATCAAGAGGGGTCAAATCAGGGGATCTATAAGCTGTTTCTTAATTAAAAAAATAAATTTTTCCTGTGTATGGAGACTTTTGAATCACCCTGTAGAAAACGCAGTAAATAAATAACGGAAAACGTAAACTGGAAAACGAAAACACAGGAATTAAAATTGAAAAAGTAAAAAGGTAGAAGAGCTATCCTCTTTAGAACTTAGATTATAAGGCTGGAAATATATCAACAAGTCAGTCAGGAATAGGTGGAACGTTCCAATTCTTCAAAATATATTTATACATATGCTTGCAATCACTGAAAATTTCTGACCTTGAGTTCATGTTAGTGTTACTAGGCCGTGGCTCTGCTGGGGCACTGCCTCAAAGAACATTTTAGTCGAACGAATCGACTCCAGCACTTATTGTTTTTAAAGGCGGGTAGTTACTTTAACTCTCTTTTGCCGAATCGCTAGCTTACAGAGACGGAAACACATAACACCGGTTGTCAATCAGTGGAATGGAACAAACATAGACACAAAATCACACGCGCGCACACAATCACACACACACACACACATACACACACACATACATATATGTTCAGCACCTGAAAGTAAACATAATTCCCTGATGAGCTCCGGACTTAATGTGGGGTTATTTTACTTCTAACATCGCTTGAATGCTGATGATTGAAACCTAATGGCCGGATTGAAACATGTAGGATTCTTTTATGTTTGTCTCTTTTGTTGATTCTCTTCCTTTACATCCTCAATCCTAAATATATTACTTTTAAAATGAACTAATTATCCACTATATTTCTTCTCTATTCTCTTTTATTAACTTCATATAGAATAAGTATTAGGCTTACAAAGAATAAGTCCTTCAGTCGATTTCTTCGACTATAGGCGGTGCTCCAGTATGGCCGCAGTCAAATGACTGAAACAAATAAAAGAATAAAATAATATATATATATATATATATATATATATATATATATATATATATATATACGACGGATTTCTTTTAGTTTCCATCTACCGAATCTAGTCACAAGGGTTTGGTTAACTCAAGGCCATAGACACTTGCACAAAGTGCCAAGAAATGGGACTGAATCGGAAACCATGTGGTTGGGAAGCAAGCTCCTTATCACACAACCACATCTAAAATGGAATCTAAAGATAATTTTCACGATGTCAACGGACACACTCCTTTTTAAGTGTCTTTATATATAGGGTGTTAGGTTTATAAATCACATTCTAAATAATGTTTAGAGAAATATTCTTTGTTGTAATATTCACGAGATACATTTCTTCCAAACTTTAAAATATGTTGACAGTAAATTTTAACGCAGTAAAAATAACAGAGGGGTTGAGTATTATGAACATCAGATTCCTTGACGTCAAGGTGTTAACCACCTTGTTGTAGATAACGTTAATCGCGAATATTGAAGAGTATACAATTGATATTCGATTTGTTTGATATAAATCTCAAGAATAAATGGAAAACTATAGTTGATAGTTATGCATATAAATTGGAAACACTATTTTCATTAGATTACTGATTTGTCGTTTAAAAATCAAGTGAGGGGGAAATAGATGATTTCCAATTGATAACTGAACTTTAATTGAATTTTCTGATTGGTATTTTTAAAGGCTATTTTGTTCAAATACTGTATGACATCCAGGCTTCCACGCCATCTCCTATCATTTGCATCATTTATTGGATAAAATTAATCAAAGAAATAAATTGAAAGAAAAAAAATGAGATATTTACTGGAGTCGATATTCTTTGCAACCAATGAAATAAATATTTCATTAGATTCAAGGTAGGTGAAAGGAAATTGTTTAAAACTGAAACTTATTTTTGTAACTAATGTTGTCTTGTTAGTTTATCGACTATGCTACGCAAAGAAAATATTTTAGCGGGTAGGTTGTTGCAGAAATCAGTGAACTAAATAATCTCCAACAAATTCGCCGTCAAACCTCCTGTAAAATTCTAGGTGCTATTGATACAACTTATTGAATCAGATTAAAAATAGTGCTCGGAAGGAAAAAGTCTTGTAAACTTTCTGTTACCAGGTCATGTGCATCCTACAGGAAAATACTTAGTGATTCTCCATTATCTATAAATTATTGGCAAATTTCCATACAATGTTCTCTCAACAAGTAATTTTGTAAACCGTGCAGTTTAGGCAATTTGGCTGACTCCCTGCAACCTAAGGGTAATATTCTTTGTATTTTCACCCCTTGGATCTAACCAAATATTCCATAAATCACAAACAATTTTTCCGTTTATGTAAAAGCCCAGAGCATTTCTTTACTATTCATTACATTTATACAGACAACAATTTATTTTTGTGTGCAATTTTCGTGCCAATATTTTCAATGATTAGGTTCCGCAAAAAATAAATAAATAAAATAGGTTGGTTAAAGAACATTAACAATTTTTCTGTGGATATTCATATTGTTTCCATGCAAACCACATAAATAATTGTTTCTCAAATAGGAACGAAACCCGAAATTTGGTGGTGGGAAGCTATTCGATTATATCGACACGTGTATTTGACTGGTACTTTATTCTGCAGATCCCGACAGGAGAAAATGGAAAAAAGATCTTGGAGGAGATTTTAATTCAGATTCGGAAAAAAAAAAAAACGGTTGAGTATTTTTACCAACGTTCAAACGCTTCTGTCAAACTACTCCCAAAAGTAACTTAAAACTTATTTGCAACATAAGCAAAAGACCCGAAACTTTGTTGAGGAGAAGTCTAGTCAAGTATATTAACTCCAGTACATGACTGGTACTTTATTTCATCAACTGGGTTAAAAGGCAAAACTGACCTCAACGGTATTTGGACTCAAACGTTAAAGACCGGAAGAAATACTGCAAGGCATTTTCCCATCATTTCAACGATTCTAACAACTCACCACCTTTAAAGTTATATAAATAATTAATATTGATTAAAATAAACTTGGCAAACGGCTAGCAATTTTGGAGGTGGGGTAAATCAATTACATCGACTCCTGTGTTCAACCCCGAAAGGATAAAAGGTCAACTCAACTCCGACAGAATTTGAACTCGCAATACAAAGATGGACGAAATGCCGCTAAGTATTTTGCCCAGCGCGCTAACGTTTCTGCCACCTTGCCGCATAAGTACATAATAAAGTTTCAGTGATCCTTCGTTCTTCCTTACATTCTGAGGTTCAAATTCCGCCGAGGTCGACATTACCTTTCATCATTTCGGGGACGATAAAATAAGTACCAGTTGAGTACTGGGGTCGATGCAATCGACTTACTCCAACCCCTGAAATTGCTGACCTTGTGCCAAAATTTGAACCCTATATTCAGTGATCTTTGTTTCAGTATTGCATCCGGGAAAAGAAGTAATTTTTGTTTTATAGAGATCCATCTGAAACTACTCTGCATATAACAATCAATACATAATAGAATTGATTCTGACTAGGACTATAAGTTTCGCCTGATTATTCAAACGAAATAATTGAAAACGTCAAGTGAAACTTAAAATGTAAGTCAAAACGTATTTAATGAAAATTTTAACTAATTTATTATTGAGTTTTCCCATAAATACGTAAATCTTATTCATAAATCTACTTTAAGATAATAAACTTAAATTAACAACTAACTATCAATGAAATTCTATAACAAATCTATGAAAATTGGCAATCCGATAAAACTAAATTATAATATTTCTGTTAGGCTTTTATTATTAAATTACACCTACCTTATGTATATATAATCATATACAGAAGGTATGATGCAACACATAACAATTGGCATCATAGATCTCGATTTTACGAAAATTTCCAGGTACACAGACTCTAAAGGTACTTGTTAAAATGATATGCTTACAAAATAGATTTCAGTTACTATCATCGTTATACAAAATTTAAAATATAAAGCACAATCTTCTGTACATGCATACGTTCATAAATGCAAATGTATATATAAATACACACACACACACACACAAGTATGTATGTAGACATACATACAAAAAAGTATAATTCTATTGTCGACCGTGGAATATGTGCAGTGAGTGTACCCTTGTGTGACTTTGATGGCTACGTTGCGTATTCAGTCTCTACTTGTGAGTGTATGCATAACTGCAAAGACTTATATTTTTTGTGTGTATGTGTATAGATAGATGTATGAAAGGCAATGTAAAGCACGATATGTGAATCAAACGTCGGGTCAGTAGTGGGCTCTGCACTCTACTCCAGTGTGCAATTTAGTACGATGTGGTGCATCAACTTTGAGATGTGCTTAGTGTGCAGAAAAAAAAAACAATAGAAATAATAATTTACAGAAAACAGATATGGTATTCAATGTTTTATAGAACGTGCAGTTGTTTCATTAAAAACGTCGTAGAAATATTATGCAATGCTGCACCAAAACACCTCAGTGCTCTGCAATAAATACGACAACAGATGTTAAAAGCTGCAAATATATACAGATTTCCGCTATGCAAATTGTCAATGACTTTGCATGCCATATACATACGTTAGGTTATGTCGGACAAATTAGAAAATTGTTCAATGCATGTTGTAAAGGATTTGGTGTTTTTATTGAAACTGAAACTGCAGAGTTTGTTTCACGACTCAAGTTCACACATCTACGATCCTCAGGCGAGAGTTATTACAGTTGATATTTATATTCCTTGATGTGCGTCTGTGGCTTAGTATTTGTGTTTTTCACTGGATTGGTGTTCATTGACAAGGTACAGACGCGCACAAAAGATCTTTTTTGCAACAAGAAAACACATTTCTACAAAATAACAGATTCTTTTTACTCTCAAAACAAACAACAAAAATTACTCATCCGTCAAAAGCACCCTTTATGAAAGATATAGCTACTCACAAAATGGATGAGTAATTTTTGTTGCTTGTTTTGAGAGTAAAAAAAAAGTTATTTTGTGGAATTCTGTTTTTTTTTTGTTTTTGTTTTTGTTTTTGTTTTTTTTTTGCATATGAAATGTATTGTAGTACAAGTAGAAGGATATATTTTTCAACGCGTAAGTGCTGATAGAACAGTATATATATAGGATAAAATCCTTACAGAGCGGAAAAATCTGTCAGCAACCAGCCATAAGAATCGAACTCATATCCCTTATGTCTGTTTACACATGACGTAATTTCTATTACATCTAGCGCTTCTAGATGAGTGTATAAGTTCTAAAATTGCAAGAGAATTTATCAGTAAAGCAGTTTAGCTTAATGGCAGAACACTTTGACCGGAAATTAAAGGGCTGGGAGTTCGATTCTCATGGCTGGTTGCTGACAGATTTTCCTGCTTTGTAAGGATTTTATCCTATATAGGCTGTTCTATCAGTACTTACGCGTTGAAAATATATATCCTTGTAATATATATGACGGGATTCTTTCAGTTTCCATCTACCAAATCCACTCACAAGACTCTAGTCGGCCGAAGGCTATAGTTGAAGACACTTTTCCAAGATGCCACGCAGTGGGACTGAACCTGGAACCATGTGTTGGTAGGCAAGCTACTTACGACACAGTCACTCCTGCGCCTATATACATATATATATAAATTCTAAATATCACCCTCAGTCGAGACAAAAATTGTTTATATTGTGGCAAAACTCGAGCAGTAATTACTAAACAATAATAGAAAGTACCTATATATATATATATGTGTGTGTGTGTGTGTGTGTGTGTGTGTGTGTATTCAGTTACATATATGCATAAACATATATGTATATATATATATATAATCACACAAAACACACACACACACACACACACACACACACAGATGATCTAATGCCACTCCGACGGATACGACGACAAGTGTTCTGTTTGGTCCGATAATTTCACACACCGCTAGTGAAATTATTGTGCAAGTGGCTGAGAGACAGGCGTACTATTAATGTAGTTCTCAGAGAGATTCAGCATGACACAGAAAGCAAACAAGGTTGGCTCTGAATTACAGGTACTACTCATTTTTTGCCAGCGGAGTGAACTGGAGCAACATGAAATCAAGGATACAAGGTGTCGCCCACTGGGAATCGAACTCACGTCTTTTCGATTGCGAACCGAATACGTTACCCACTTAGCCACGTGCATTCCGTGCGCACACAGACATATACACGCATATATGTGCTTATATATGTATATGTATATATATATATATATATGTGTGTGTGTGTGTGTGTGTGTATGTTAGGTGGGGTGGGGTCGAAATTTTATATTCTGATTCCACATATAGCGTGGTGTTCATTTTGGTGTGAGAAATAAATTAACAAATTTTAAAAAGTATAGACCACCCCTACCCCTCGCATACCCCCCTCCCAACTAATTCTGTGTTTTGAATACTGAAAATGTCAGGAACTGTAAACTTGTTTTAATGTTATTAACTTTGTATTGGTTAAATATTACCTATATAACATTTTATAACTTATATGTAACCCCCAACCTCCACCTACCTGAATAAAAAACAGTTATCGGAATCTTTATTTATTTATATAGCCTGTAATAATTTTTTTTTATAAAGAAAAAAGCCTAAATTCAGAAAAGCACTTCCAACGTTAAGAAAATGTAAATTCATAATGACTATTATGATATACAATAAAAAAAAACTATGCACGAACCTCAAACGAAATATTAAATTAACAGTGAACACCATAAAATAAGCATTAATAATATTTATTATTTAATTATATAATCATTGTCTTTTCCAGTGAAAGTGAAGTAAACTTTGTCTTGATTTCTATACATGTAATATGAATTTGTGCCTATTTTCGTAGCCTATTCTGACTTCAGAAGCTGTTGTCACTAAATTGATAGCATGCTCGACTCTTTGGCTATGAAATACATTCACTAACAGTTTTACTGATTGCGAGGAGACGTCAACACTGCCCCGACCCATCTTTCTTTGATCTCACAGAAAATATATAATGTAACACCACTTAGCTATGCACATTTGCATCTCAGTTGATAGGAGTAATACGAAATGGCGCGTTTTACTGAAGAACACAACATGCTGCCCTGTCAGGGAATCGAACCAAAAAAAATCCTAGTCCAACATACCCTAGCCACATGAGCACGTCTTCTCAACATACTCGATAATCACACACATACGCACAGACAGACAGACAGATAGATAGATAGCTAGATAGATGAGAGGAAATTGCCAATTAAATATATCTTTAAGTAACAGGCGCAGCTGAGAGATGTTTTTAAACTATGTTCATTTGACGCCGCTCCTATTTTTGGTATGAAGCACTTTTCAATATTCGGAAATACAAACAACTTCAATAGATGTGATTATTAGTGGACAGAAGGAGATTTTAATCGAGTTATATTTAATGAGTCAGCTACTTATACAAAAAGCAGACATTCTGGACACAGTGAGACAATCTAAGTTTCAATATTTAGAGTTTGTAAGGCGGCGAGATGGTAGAAACGTTAGCATGCCGGGCGAAATGCTGAGCGGTATAACATCTCCGTGAGTTTTGTTTGTTATGCGTCGCACATGTATTCGTGGTAAAAATTTCTGTTACTTGGTGTTATTATTTATAATAACTGCTGTTTCTAATAACTGCTGTTTGTTAATGTTTTGAATTTCGTAGCTGTTGGAGTGTTCATTTGAAAACGCTGAGTGCTTGTAGAAAGCACGCGTTGTTCATTCCCCCATTGGTGGGGAGGAGAATGTTATCTAGCGAGAGGCCTACCGTTGGAACAGAAATGTCTAATTTTCCTGTTGAAGCGAAGAAGTTCATGTTGTCTGGCGAGGAGCCAACTAAGAGCAAGGAGATAATAGATTCCCCCGAAAAAGGAATTTTTGATTACCCCGTTGCAAAAAAGTATAACAAAATGTATGAGATATTTGGAGATGTGTCGTCAGAACTTTCACAAGAAGATTACTGGAGTTTGCCAAAAAAAAAGTATTGTGTTCAAAATAATAATTGATGCACCTAGCATCCAAACTGAGCAGACAAAAAAGAAAAAAAAAGTTTTGCGTTAGCAGCTGGGGGTGGAACCCGGCTGCTTTCGACGAACAAATGTGACTTTATGAAATATAGTGAAATGATGGAAATAAATGATAACGTTGTTAAAATACAACCACCGGAGCAATTAATACAAGAAGAAAAACAGAAGACAATAATATTTAAAACTTACTGTTTGCAAAGAAAAAAAATTCAGAGAATTACAGAAGAGAATATAGAGAAGTGCCTGAAGCCAATTTGGAGCAACGTAGTTTATCTGACAAGAGGCAGAAAGTTTGGTACGGTGGAAGTAAGGTTTACCGACAAAGAAATTGCACAAAAACATTCAGTAGAAACACTGAAAATGGACGACGTGGCGCTCATCCCCACCTATATGGAGATGAGAACGTCCAGAATTAAAATGACAAGGGTCCCACCGGAACTGGATCCTATGTGGTTGGTGGCGGCAGTCCTAATCAAACAGGAAGAGAAAATTACCCTCCTCCAGGCTGCCGCTACCGGACTGGCCAAACAGTTAGTCTCCTCATCCAGGCTGACCCTAAAATAATTGAAGCAATTCCCAAGACAATTGAGTTAGGGGAGGAGACCCTCATGGTGCAAACCCCGATGTGGCCAATTAGGCCACATTCGAGGGAACTGCAAGGAAAATGATGAAGAGGAGGGGAAGAAAGAAGAAAAAGATGAGAAGAAAACAACAAACAAAAGAAAAATACAATCAGCAACTCAACCGAGAGCGGCGACTACAACAGAACGACCAAAAAAGACTGCAAGAAGAGAAAAAGAGGAGAAAGGCATAATAGCCGTATACACTAAAGATACTGAGCTAATGAGAGTCATTCAATTAATTAGGACAGCAAAAAAAAAAATAGATAACCTTTCGGAAAAATATAACAATTATGACGTGTATGAAGTCTCAAATAAGACTCATAGAATTTTACAAAACAAATATCGTAAGACAGTATCATCAATGAGACTGGACTTTAATAAGTCTATATTTAATGGATTACCATCCCGATCCCGCGAGAAAAAGAAAAGGTGGAGACCCCACTCCACCTGATAATTCTGTGTCGGTAATGAAACGGGATTTTAACAAATCTATTTCCCAAGACCTGCCACCTCCGACCCTGTATCAAGACAAGGTGGAGGGTTCCTCTCCACCTGACAGCCCTGATTAACAGGTAAGTCATGTCTATTCACATTGGTTGTATAAATGTTCGTGGCCTGATGTCTAGCTGGAAGCAAGGACGCTTCCTAAATGACATCAGGTCAAGAAAATTAGATGTGATTGTTGCAACGAAAACCCGGTCAAAGGGGCCAAGAGATCTGTCC
>NC_068981.1:133411456-133412180 GCF_001194135.2 Octopus bimaculoides
GCTATTTATGCACCCAATATTATGGGCCCGCAAAGTGAATATTTCCGTGACCTGGGCAAGTTCCTGGCCACGTCGCATTCGCTAGTATTGTTAGGAGACTTTAACACAATATGTGAGGCACACACAGATTGTGTTGGCTCGAACATGAACAGAAAATGTAACCCAGGCTTAAGGGATCTGCTAAGTCACTTTCAGCTAACAGATCCATATAGGTTGGAACACCCGAACACTCCACAGTGGACGTGGTCAAATAGTGACGGGTCTTCTAGAACATATTTAGATAGGATTTTAATTAGAGAAACAGATCGTCCATAGCTAAGTGTCGACAGTTTTTTCTAGTCAGCTACAGTGACCACAAGATGGTTACCTGTAAACTGACAATAGATAAGTTACATAGTCAGGGATCTGACTACTGGAAACTCAATACGTCCCTTTTGGCGATTCAGGAATACAGAGAGAGGATAAAGATGTCAATACAGAGGGCATTGACAGGTACCATCATTAATAACAAATGGTGGTGCGCCCTAAAAAGAGCCATGAAATATGAGTCTATTAGGTTTAGCATAAGTTTAACTTTAAGACCAATTGTCAAGTCGCCGAGAATTCTAAGTACTGAATACCTTATGTAAAGATTTTCTTTACCTCTAAAACGTAAACGAAATAGTTATAAAATCTTACATATACACATACCAGCATATATATATATATATATATATATATATAT
>NC_068981.1:133412676-133414003 GCF_001194135.2 Octopus bimaculoides
ATATATATATATATATATATATATATATATACGCGCACACACATTGTGCGATGGGTAGACTGTAGCCATTTTTTTGTCGACTGCACAATATAGTCGGTCGGGCACCGACTGTGAGAATAACAGCACCACGACGCAATTTGCTCTGCCCGAAATTTGGAAACGACATGCTGTATTTCTTGGCATTCACGCTGGAAGATCCAATACAAACAATTCAGTGTGTTTGGGCGTCAATATGAGAAGAGTGCAGAGGATTCGGAAAGAGTTGGATGAGACTAATGGTCAATGCAAAAGTACAGTAGCTCGGAAAACTCTCTCTGATCGTTCCGATAAGAAAAGAACTCCTGAATTTGTTGGTGAGATCCAGGCCATGACAACAGTCTTTCTAAGACAATCAGGTCTATCGCCAGGGTCATGGGAGTATCTGAGTTTCTTATCAGGCAGGTAGTGCATTAAGACATTCGGTATTCCTCATACAAGGGGCCAATTTTTCTCCCAAGCCATTAAGGACAAGAGGAAAGACCGTGTTACGAAGCTTTTGAACAAACTCAAGCATTCCTTCTAATACTTCGGTTTTTCTCGGACGAGAAAAATTACTACCAGGATCAGATGGTGAACACACTCAGCAGCCGTTGGCTTGCCGTGACCCAAGACATGTACCGAAAGTGACAAAAATCTAACATCCAGTCAACATCATGGTGTTTGGAGTGATCACTAGTGATGGCGACGTTATGTCTCTATTCATCTTCCCACACGGCCTTACATTCAGTATGGAGGCCTACATCATGTGCCTGGAGGAGGTAGTGCTGCCCTGGTTCAAGAGGGTGGCTTCTGGGAGACCTTTTTCTGCTGCCACTAATATCTGAGAGACCAACAAAACTCCTTGTAACACCAAAGATGAACTTAAGGCTAGGATTATGGTAGCGTTCACCAACATAAACAAGGAGACTATCAAAATGAGTTGCAGAAAATTCCGAAGTCGTTTGGAGGTGATGGTTGAAGCCAATGGCGATTTTATTGAATAAATTCACTCTTTAGTATTTCAATATATTTTTATGTAATTTTGATAAATATTTCTCTGAAAATGAGATATCAGCGTGATTTTCATTTTTGCGTAATTTAAACGAAATTTATTCACCGCATCCGGTACATTATATATATATATATATATGGATAGATAAATAGATAGATATAGATAGATAGATAGATAGATAGATAGATAGATAGATAGATAGATAGATAGATAGATAGATAGATAGATAGGTAGATAGATAGATATACATTATACGTTATATATCTTTTACTTAAGTCATTAGACAGTGGCCATGTT